>NW_024062004.1:0-79524 GCF_006381635.1 Hibiscus syriacus | reverse complement strand
CCGACAAGAGAAAATGTAGAGCTAGAGGTGTCTTGCTGTAGCTCAATCTGGACCGAGTGATGAGAATCGAACACCAGCTGTAGTAACACCAAAACACCTCCCCTGCAGGCTTCATTTCTCCTGAGATCCAGTCTACAGAACCATGGCAACAACTCCTGCCTGCTGTAGCTCAATTTGAAGAAGATTATGAGGCCGGATTCGAGAACAAGTTCAGTGTCTCCATGTTCCCTTCACCTGCTGAGGCTTCAATGCATTGGCTTCTGTCCCTTGTTCTGAGACTGACAAGGAGAATCTGCTTCTGTGCACGGCTTGATCCGAAAACATGAAACAGGTCTTTCTCCTTAATCACCATTACGGATCTTGATTTTTCTTTGATCGGTGTAATAGGCAATGAAAAAACAAAAAAGTGATGCTACTAATATTGGCACTGGAAAGAGCACAAAGTATGCTTGTTTCAACTCAAGGTCCTCGGTTGGATAAGTTCAGATTGTCTCTGCCCGTGCTCCTCTTGTTTCACCTCTCCAAATGTTACACCTTATTCCATACCGTTCCCCAAAAGAAAGGAAAATGCTTCTAGATATCGATAGACAAACTCTCCACTGTCTGTAGATACATTAGGGAGTGAAAATGTATGCAAACCCCAAACTCCGGTACAAGCTTAGAAAGGCCTGTTAGGCTGTCATGTTCAAGATAAGGATCACAAGAGACATCAACACCATCATTCCGAGCTATTTTCATGGCTGGAGATCTCCGATGGCGAGGTTCTCTATCGAGAACCATGTTTCAATATGGGATACAACCAGTTCGAGTATTAAGTTGATCACCTGTCTATACCTCCGATTCCATGGATCTTTCTCAATTTCAGAAATTTGGATGATCAACATTTGTAAACGGTCGAATTCCACATCGAGGATGTGTCACAATCTAAAATGAGAATATCCTGGAGGGAAGGGTTAGTCGCATTTTCGAGAGGGACAAGTTCGATAGCTGCAGATGTCTATCCGATGAAGAGGAAGACTGAATGTGAATAGCCAAATCTTGAGATCAATGCTGATGCAGGTATTTTTCAATTTTAACAGATGGCAAAGAAAAGCTCCATTCCCATTACATGTTCATATGCAGAGCCCATCAGCACTGATGGAGGTGGAGTCCATGGATTCGGATTGTCTGTGCTTGTTGAGTTCATATAATAGTGGATGTCAATTTTCGAGTAAATTAAAAATAATTTATACATTATGAATGAAATGGCAGGCGATGGAATCAGAGCTTCCTTTTTGCTGCCATTTTCCAAGGCTTTGACAAATGAAATTCACATCACTGCGTCTGCCCCTTTATAATTACTATCTCTATTTAACTATAGATTAGTATATAATTACTTTTTTAGAATAATATTATTAAATGTAATTAATTAAAGTAATGTCCACTAATATAAATAAGCAAAATATACAAGAAAAGTTTAACATAAACATGAAATAAATTCTGGCCAAAAAGAATCTAAGAATAATAAGAAATTTATTAAAAATATTAAAGCAATTAATATTAACACACATGCCATATTATGGTGAAAGGGACACGAAAAGAGCAGCAATAAAGGGCAGACGATTTTTATTCTATACATATGAAATTTATGACTTTGTAATCTTCAATTTGTAATTAATTAACACATGTTTAAGTTTACATACATACGTACATACATATACATGTTTGAAAAAATGAATCGATTTAATAAAAAAATTGTTGATTTAGTTTTTTTTTGTTTACATCTATTTTCGGTTAAAAAAATTGTTGATTTAGTTCAATACTATAAATTATTATAAAAATATAGGTTAAAAATTGCATCAATAAATTAAATACAATTATAATTTACTTATTATAAAAAATAAATGTCCAAAGTATATATATCGGTCTCATGGATCTAGATCAGTGAGCTATTACATTTTCTTTAAAGGATACCGCTTCTAAGCTCACCTTTTTCCATTTAGGTATATAATTTTTTTGTCAATCTAGATGTCTAATGTTACAAACGTTATTATTTAAAGGGTTTGGTTTGTGACAGTCGTTAAAAATTCTGTTAAAAATCAATTAGCCAATCAGTGTTCAACACGTGGCCGAATTTTTAATCTTTTAATTTTTAGAAAAATAAAATTCATGAATTTTAAAAAAACCCTCAATTTTTCTTATTTTTCAGAAAATACCCCAATTTTTAGAAAGTGTTTTTCAGAAAATACCGCAATATTTTTCAAAAATCAATTAGACAAATTTCTTGATTTGTCAAGCAAAAAATGAAAAATGATTGCTTAATAAAGGTATGGTCTCCAACTTTCTCTTCAATTCCTCCTTCCCCCATGATTTTATACATGTTTCTAGCGCACAATTTTATTGCACACATTTAGTGAATTATGAAATCAAGCTGGCGATGGGAGGATTAGAGATGAATGGTTGGGTATTTGAGATTTAGGGATTTAAGGTTGAAAATTTGTGTAACTAGGGTGATACCAAGGAAATGACCGACAATGGTAGTCCGTTAACGAGTTGATGGGTGTTCGGTGGGTGGGTAGGCGACCAACGAAGGGGATAATGGCGGAGCCGGTCGAGGAATGGAGTTGAAGATTTGGGGTTAAGAGTTTGAGACCATTTTGAAATTTTAGAGAAATTTTGGGTTTTTTAAAAAAAAAATAATTTTAATACTAAATTTTTAAAATATATATTTTAAAAAATTATAAATACGTCACATATCACATTTTAAGTGGTTGATGATATTTTTTTAACCGTCATTACGGACCAAACACTTAAAATAATATTGTTTGTAACATTAAATACTTAAATTGATAAAAAAAAATAAATACCTAAAGAGAAAAAGATATACAATTGTAACATTTTTTTATAATATACCATTATAATTTGTAAATCTTGCATGTTGCGGGTTAAAGTAAACTTAGACACAATATCTTTCTTCATGTGAATATAATTAATTAGAGATATAAAAAATAAACAAAATTTAAAAATATTTAGAAAGTATAAAATTAAAAACCACACCGTCGGATTTGATCCTTTAGTTTGAAAAATCAAAATAAATAATTTACCTTGAGTTGTGACCCACACATGAAAAAGAATACCTTTACACCTCTATCATGCATACCACCAACCAACCTCACATCATACGCATATAAAGAAACAATTTTAAAATTATAGAAAGACAAAAAAGAGAAAGTGAGAAATGTAAAATTGAAGCAAAGGCCGAACAAAGTGAGAAATGGTGCAACGGTGGGGTCTACTTTGGGAAAGTTCAAGGGATGGAAGCTTAATTTAAGATTAAAGAATGGTATGAAATGAATACAGTAAAAAATATTATAAAAATTATAATAATTTTTAATTGAATGTAACATAAAATATTAATGTTTTATTAACATTTTTATTGAACACAAAAGTTATATATATTTTTATAATATTTTTAGTGATAATACTATTTTTCATAATTGGTTGTTGAACCGAAAATGTTAGAAAAATAAAATTTTAAATTGCGTTCAATCTAAAATGTTATACTTATTATAATATTTTTGATTGTGTTCTTGTTCTTTAGCCTTAAATTAGATTATTCAAAAACAGAGTTATCCGTCTTCTTTGTTACTTGTTAGCTTACTAGTCTCTCTTTCGTGGATAATCCAAGACAATTCTATATCTTTCTTGTGTATGATAAATTAAATTATTTTTTATAAATATAGCCTCGTTTATAAAATATTTTTTTATCGTTGGTATATAATCTCTAAAATAAAACTTTTGTGTGTAGTATGGTTAAGCTATCATTCATTACACATGCATTCGCACGTCATGCCATGAATAAATTCCTACATACATGTATTGCATAAATCATACGCATGCATGTAACAACCAAACAAATGCTAAATAGAAATAAAAGAGTACTCGGTGTGTTGCAGAGTGATACCATAAATTGAAAGAGCTAAATCCATGCATTAATGTCGTGAAAAATAATATAAAAATACAGTATCAACATTACTAAAAAAATCATAACATATTATATATATAACCTTAAAACTTAAATTAATATATTTATAATATATATATTACTTTAAATATAAAAATAGTTTTTTCCTGATCATTTCAGGAAATTGAAATAAAAATAAATTATACAAAGCAATTAATTAATCAATAATTTCAGAAGAAAAAGAAAAAGAAAAAGAAAAAAGCTTAATCAATAGCACACTGCAGGCTGCAGAGTGCAGAGCTGGCCCTTTGATCTTTCATTAGGCATTGGCTGTTTGTTTCTGTTTGCTTTATCAGTCAAGTAATAATACTTGATGATATTATCATGTAGATATATATTTTTCATTTATATGATAACTAATTATATAAATAAAAGGGTAAAGTGTAGTAATGGTCACTGAATTTTTCTAAAGCTTTCATTTAGGTTCCTCAACTTTTAAAACTTATAATATAGTCCTCCAACATTTAGTCCATTTGCAATATGGTCCCCTCCGTTACACTGTTGTTAGTACGTTTACAATATGGTCACTGAACTTTTCAGGCGCTTGCATTTAGGTCTCCCAACTTTTAAAACTTGCAACACAGTCCTCAATTTCATTCTAAACCCCAAATTCCTTTTCGATCTCGAATTTCCTTTTTCACTCATCTCTTCTCATTTCCAGTGTAACTTTTCAGTAGGGGATGGATGAGAAATTCTAATCTAACTTTGAATTATGTGGAGGTGTTGACTTAAATAAGGGTCCATTGAAAGAAGACCCGACCAAGGGACTATCAGGACCATCAACGATTCAAGGTGTAATGTTAGATACAAGTCATCTCAGGTGAAACATAGATGTTCGATGAAATGCTTGTGAGAAAAAAATGGGGTTAGAAATGCAAAGTTGATAAATCCTACTAAGATGAACTAAGTATCATTGTTGAAAGTCACAATCAAAACTGTAATTATTTTGTATAAATTGCATATAATAATTTTTTCGTTTAATCATTGCGGTTAAAGATTTTTCAACAGATGATCAAATATAATGAAATCCCAAACAACGCATTCACATCTCAATCTCTTTTGCAACTCAAAAGGCATCATGACAGGGTCAAGCAGCTGCTCCAAATATACTACCTTGTCATGATGCCTTTCGAGTTGCGTGCATGCAGAATTATCTTCAAAAACTATAATTTAATACAATTCAACTGTAAAATTTTTAAAACATGTAAAAAAAATCCAATTCGTTCACGATATATAAGTTTCATAATCAACATGAACTTATTAAAAAGAATACGAGCTCACAGGACGCCAAAAACCATAGGACGGATCAATACAATTCTCAGTAAACTAGTACTAGCGGTCTCTCGGATTGAGCCTAGCGATATCACTATGTCGATACTCACAACCAATTCACTGATTTAAAGAAAAAAAAACAAACAAGAAGATAAAAAAATTTAGCCTATGACCCTCTTTCACTTCTATTCTGATGGACTGAATATATTTCATAAGGAGTACTAAAAGTTTTGATTAAGAAGAAATAAAGAAAATTAGATGGTTTTGGTTCAAAACTAACACTGAATATCTAGATCATTGACATGCAGTTCCAGAAACATAAAAATTTCAACAAAACACACACAATGCGACTGAAAATGGGAAAGTGCGAAAGAGGAAAAGCTTACTTCCGGATAGCCCAAAAAAAGAAAATAAATACCTTCTTGCAAGTGAGGGGAGAGGCTAAGAAATAAACACAATCGGTGTTGCATTCCAGCAATTCTTCCTCTATTTTTTCTTTGTAAATAAAAAGATGAAAGACAGATCATTGCTTGGGTTTACAATTTTACGTGGAGGAAAATTGAAGAACAAAAACCAAACGAGAATGCATGTGAGCGAAAGAGACTGAGAGGTGAATGCATTGTTTGGGATTTCATTATATTTGATCATCTGTTGGAAAATCTTTAACCACAAGGATCAAACGAAGAAATTATTATATGCCATTTATACAAAATAATTTCATCTTTGTTGGTGACTTTAAACAATGATACTTAGTTCATCTTAGTAGTATTTGTCAACTATGCATTTCTAACCCCATTTTTTTTCTCACAAGCATTTCATCGAACATATATGCTTCACTTGTGATGACCTGTATCTAACATTACACCTTTAATCATTGATGGTCCCGATAGTCCATTGGTCGGGTATTCTCTCAATGAACCCTTATTAAAGTCAACAACTCCACATAATTCAAAGTTAGATTAGAATTTCCCATGCATCCCCAATTGAAAAGTTATGATGAAAATGAGAAGAGAGAAGCGAAAAAAAAATTCGAGATCGAAAAGGAATTTGGAGTTTAGAATAAAATTGAGGACTGTGTTGTAAGTTTTAAAAGTTGGGGGACCTAAATGCAAATGTCTGAAAAGTTCAGTAACCATATTGCAAATGTGCTAACGGCAATATGACGACGGGACCATATTACAAACAAACTAAACATTAGAGGACTTTATTGAAAGTTTTAAAAGTTAAGGGATCTAAATGAAAGCTTTAGAAAGTTCAGTGACCATTACTATACTTTACCCTAAAAATAAAATTATACTTTGAATAATATTTATTGGATTATTATTATGTAGCGTTGAGATATTCAATTTTTTACTAAAAGCACAGCAAAGCTCTTTACTCTCTTCGTTTCTTTCTATGTTTCTCTTTCAATTTCTGTGGGTATGGTTTATTTCCTCAAAAAATGGCTTTTTTGTCAGTCTTTGTTTTATTTTACTTTAATCTATCTCTTAAAGAATCTCGAGATTGCTATCTTTAAGATAAAGACACCATAGTTACCCAGTAGTTTCAAGCTCTCCTTCCCTCCACTTTGTGCTTTGACAGAAGAGAAAAACAAAACCCAATGCAACTCCCATTATCATTATCTGATGAAGGGAGAGGAGGCTCTCCTGTAGGAGAGAGCCTACCTGTGATTTTCTGAAACACCACCATTTCACTCTTATTAATACCAAAACATTCAAAAGAATCAAAACCCAAAGCTCCAATCTTTGCTCCAACTCTGGGTTTGTCTTGTTTTTGGTGATCCCTTTCTCTGTATTATTTTAAACAAAAAAGCCTTTTGGGTGTGTGTATGTGAAAAGAATGGCGTTTTCCATGCACAAAGAGCCACTGAATAGCAAGCAAATTGATAGCAGCAAGTATGTAAGGTATACACCAGAGCAAGTTGAAGCTTTGGAAAGAGTATACAATGAATGCCCCAAGCCTAGCTCTTTGAGGCGGCAGCAGCTCATTAGGGAATGTCCTATTCTTTCCAACATTGAGCCTAAACAGATCAAAGTCTGGTTTCAGAACCGGAGGTTATTCATTTCACTACTTACTCATTTTTCACCATTTTTAGTGTTATTTGAAAAATAAAAAGAAAGATAAATGAGAAACGAACAATGTTCACTGATTTTGTTCTAATTTTCGTGATTATATCTAAATTTCTTACCTTTTTCCTGAGAAAGTAATGAGATTTTTTGATCAAATGTTCTTCAAACCTTTATTTTTATTTAGTAATTTTCTTCTGTAGTTTCTCTTTCTTTTACACTCTAATACCTTGTTGGTTAAAATCTGATCTCATGTCCTTGTGTTTGAAGCATCAAGACAGTTTGAGATTTTGGAGGTCCCACGTAAGCTGTTCTCAACCTTGGTTGGGGGCAGCATACTATCATAGCTCCTCTTACCCCATTACATATGGGAATAAGGGTCAGTTAATTAAGTGCTTTTAGAAATATTTTAAAGACTTGTTTGATTATTTTCTCCTGTTTTCATTGGATTTTAATTGTTTTTAGTATGTTTATTTAGTTCTTATTAGGTAAGCTTATATTTGCACATAGATATGTTTATTTAGAGCTATGTTACACGGACTTGGTTGTGGTGTTGAGTGCTGGATACGAGCACGGCTATGTTTTCCCCATATCTAAGGTCATAGCTAAATTGAGCTTCTTTCTCATTTCTCTCATTAATCTTAAACATATATACAGGTAAACAGATACAGAAAATGCGTCTTTTTATGAGGATTTGTGGATTTTATTCATTGAGTTTGATTAACTCTTGTTGTTTAGATGCCGAGAAAAGCAGAGGAATGAAGCTTCCCGACTCCAAACGGTGAACCGAAAGCTGACTGCCATGAATAAGCTGTTGATGGAAGAAAATGATCGATTGCAGAAGCAGGTCTCACACCTCGTTTACGAGAATGGATATATGAAGAAGCAACTGCAGACTGTATGTGTGTCTATCTTTATTAACTTTAGCTGCAATTGTTTGAAATGTTTGGCATCCTATACTTTGTCAGGTACAATGATTTTTTCTTTCATCAGCTGTGGCTTGTCATGTTCTTGATATCTTGTTTATATCAAGGCTTCGTATGAAACATTTATCAAACTTCCCCAATCCTATGGATGCTCGTCAATTTCGTGAAAAATTAGAATCCGATATTACATAACACCCTGTCAACCTGAATTACTAATGTTTTCAACTGTCACCTTTGTTATTTCTTTTCTTTGGTATGCTTTTTCCAAGGTGTTCCTTCAAAGTACATGGCATCATATTACACTGTTCATGATTTTTCTTATTATTTTTATGATTTGAAACAGGCTTCTGCGACGACCACGGAAAATAATAGCTGTGAGTCTGTGGTCGTGAGCGGTCAGCAGCAACAACAACAAAACCCAACACCTCGGCACCTGCAGAGGGATGCTAACAACCCAGCTGGGTAAGCTAGAAACGATGTCTCTTTGAGACATGATTATGTCATTTCCGATTGGTCTCATTGTCTGTGAACTGTGTTTTCTATTTGCTAGTCTACTCACAATTGCTGAGGAGACCCTGGCGGAGTTCCTTTCGAAAGCTACCGGAACTGCTGTCGACTGGGTCCAAGTTATTGGGATGAAGGTACTGCTCGTTATTCGTTTTCTTTTTCTGTTTTATGTAATTTATACATTTTTGGATTCCCCCCCTTGATATCCATGTCTCCACGTTATTTTTGAAATCTAACCTCAGTGTTTATTTTATACATAGCCTGGTCCGGATTCTATTGGCATTGTTGCTGTTTCCAGTAACTGTAGTGGGGTAGCAGCACGAGCCTGTGGTATTGTGAGTCTCGAGCCCACTAAGGTAATAATTCTCCCAAAAATTTCAAAGCAATTGGTGTGATTAATGTGGTAATGCATGGTATATGATGGATCTTATTACAGGTTGTTCAAATCCTTAAAGATCGTCCATCGTGGTTTCGTGACTGCCGATGCGTTGATGTATTGAGTATAATTCCGACTGCAAATGGTGGAACAATCGAGCTCGTCTATATGCAGGTACATTATTGTAGATACTGCAATTCTTAGTAAGCCATGAAGCTGATTTATGTAAATTTATGATCTTGGCTAATATTTCGGGGTTATTGTTTTAACAGACTTATGCGCCTACAACATTGGCTGCAGCACGGGACTTTTGGACTCTGAGATATACTACGAGCTTAGAAGATGGTAGTCTTGTGGTAAGTTATATGCTGGTCTGTATAATTCACCTTTGGTCTCTCATTGTTTAGCAGGATTGAGTTCCTCTAAGACCGAGCTCGTTTTTAATAAACCATGTCAAACTTCTTTTCTTAGTGAAATAGCTTTTTCTTCATTTGCATGTTTGTTTTAATCCTCAACGTTTAAGGTGGTCTTTAATGTGTTTGCTTTGCTTGTAATTTATGCACAGGTATGTGAGAAGTCGTTAACATCTTCTACCGGTGGCCCTACTGGGCCTCCCACTTCATGTTTCGTAAGAGCTGAAATGCTTCCTAGTGGCTTTCTAATCAGACCTTGTGAGGGTGGTGGCTCTATCATTCATATTGTTGATCATGTTGATTTAGATGTAAGGATGTTCAATTAACAATTCATGATTTTTAGTAAATTGAAACCGATTCCGTTAGTTGCGTTACTGTTTTTTGTACCTCTTTATGCACTAGATTTGGAGCGTTCCTGAAGTTCTCAGGCCACTTTACGAATCGTCCAAAATTCTTGCTCAGAAAATGACAATTGCTGTAAGTTCATGATCGAGACCGTACTTCTTTTAACGTGTCTGACATTTCTTGTCCGAGTTTATCTTACTTTCTGTCATGCAGGCCTTGCGGCATATACGGCAAATTTCTCAAGAGACAAATGGAGAAATTAAATATGGTGGTGGTCGTCAACCTGCTGTTTTACGCACTTTTAGTCAGAGACTTTGCAGGTGAGGCACTCACCGTGATATTGACACATCTGAGTAACGAATCTATTACTATCTGTATTACAGTTCTGTGTCACCGAGTCAAACGGGATGGGACAAAGAGTCCAAAAGTTTTGGTTTTATTTAATTTGTCATTTCTATCTTTCGCTGATTGTTGTTTAAATGATGTTAGGGCCTTTAATGATGCTGTAAATGGGTTTGTCGACGATGGTTGGTCGCTTATGGGTAGTGATGGTGTTGAAGATGTGACCATCATGATAAATTCTTCGTCGGGCAAATTTATCGGGTCTCAATACAATGCCTCGATGGTACCATCTTTCGGTGGAGGTGTACTATGTGCCAAGGCCTCGATGCTGCTTCAGGTGATTTCCATGATGCAGAATATCATTCGAGATAATTCCCTTCCATTGCATTATCTTTATCTTCTGTCATTAGGCCCTACATGATGTTGTTGTAATTCTTGCACTATGGATCTGCAGAATGTCCCTCCTGCATTGCTTGTTCGGTTTTTGAGGGAGCATCGGTCTGAGTGGGCTGATTATGGAGTCGATACCTACTCCGCAGCTTGTCTTAAACCTAACCCTTACACAGTTCCATGTGCTCGAACAAGTGGCTTTCCTAGTAGTCAGGTCATTCTACCTCTTGCACAAACTGTAGAACATGAAGAGGTGATCATTCTCATCTATTATTTTTCATTTTCAATTAATTCTATTTGATCAATTTTCTTTTAATTTTTTTTGTAAAATCTTTGCTGTAGTTCCTCGAAGTTGTTCGTCTAGAAGGCCATGCATTCACGCCTGAAGATGTAGCTCTGGCACAGGATATGTACTTATTGCAGGTTAGTTTTGTGTTGTGATGTGAGTTGTGTTTATTTCTAGGTTGCTGGAACGTGGTGAGTCAGTGTTGCATAGGTTTATTTGCACCCAAGTAGGAATCTTTATTTCTGTATTTTCCTCATTATTCCTAAAATTCGACGTTGCAGCTTTGCAGCGGAATTGATGAAAATGCAGTCGGTGCCTGTGCACAGCTCATCTTTGCACCTATTGACGAATCCTTTGCCGATAATGCTCCATTGCTCCCATCCGGATTTCGAGTCATACCTCTTGATCCCAAGACAGTTTTGGTGGTATGTCAACCTAGTTCTTTGAGATTTTTTTGAGTGCTAGTACTTTATGTTTGATTTTTGAAAAAATAAAATAAAATAAAATCCGATTCGGAGAAACTCTCAAACATATGCAACTCATTGATTATTAATTTTCTTTGCTTTAAACTTATGCTATATTGTTTAAGTTGATTTTCCCATTCACTGTTATACTTATTTTCCTCTACCTTTTGTCCATGACTTTTGTATCGTAGGATGGACCGGGAGCAACTCGGACATTGGATTTGGCTTCTGCACTTGAAGTGGGTCCTGGAAGCGATCACCTGTCCAGTGATTGCGAGCCAAACAATTATAACCTTAGGTCGGTCTTGACCATTGCATTCCACTTCACTTTTGAGAATCACCTGAGGGATGATGTGGTTTCTATGGCACGCCAATATGTACGTAGCGTTGTGGGATCGGTTCAAAGGGTTGCCGTGGCTATTGCTCCATCCCGTGTTAGCTCCGGCTTGGAACCAAAAACCTTGCATGGTTCTCCTGAGGCTCTTACTTTGGTGTATTGGATTTGCCGAAGCTACAGGTTAGAGTTCGGTTTATGCCATATGATTTTGTTTTGTTTTAATTTTACCCGAACAAGGTTCTCAACTTTGACTCTATCCACATTTGTTGTTACGAGTCATTGTTATTGAGTTGTGCTGGAGATACTGGCTATTGTTGTTGATGAACCTTATGTTGCTTGGAACAACTCAGGATTCATACGGGAGGAGAACTTCTTCGAACAGATTCACAATTAGCTGGTGATGCTTTGCTGAAGCAACTGTGGCATCATACAGATGCGATAATGTGTTGTTCGTCGAAAACAAATGTAATGAACATTCTCTTTTCGGGTTTCTTTTTGATAAATGCACTTGAGTAATTGTGTCGTACATGGCTATCAGACTAATAGAACTGGTGGATTTACTTGTATTTCAGGCGTCGCCTGTTTTAACCTTTGCAAACCAGGCTGGACTTGATATGCTGGAAACTACACTGGTGGCCCTTCAAGACATAAGGCTGGACAAAATTCTTGACGAAGCCGGCCGGAAGATTCTATGCTCAGAGATCATGCAACAGGTAAAATCGACATCGAGCTCCAACATTTAATGAAGTTATTGATTTGGTGTTATAATTCGTTATGCAGCAGGGGTTTGGTCATCTCCCGGGAGGGATATGCGTATCGAGTATGGGAAGGCGGGTGTCGTACGAGCAGGCTATTGCATGGAAGGTTGTGGACGAGGATGCCACCAATCACTGCCTTGCCCTCATCTTCATCAACTGGTCTTTCGTCTGAGATTACATGTATCCATTAACTTATATATCTGGTTTTACTACTGATCAAGAAGAAGAAGATATATATAATATTTATGAATGAATGGCAGGATTTTAATCAAGTGTTTATGGGATTATTATATATGGGCGTTTTTTGGTTATTTCTCCATATAGAAATGAAGCCATTGTCCATGGCTACCTTCCTATCTAATCTAACATCTCTGTACGCAGTAACGCAGATAACTTCATCACGGATTTTTATATTTATGGGGTCAGGGTGCATATATATATATATATATGCATGTATACATGCATACCATGATATCTTTATGATGTATGCATGCATGTGAGAGTAAGACAAGGCATCTAAATACCCTGTTGTTCCAGCGTTTGAGAAAATCGAGGTAATGGTTTTAAAAGAAGTATGTTTTCGTGCATTGCATTCAAATGCCTACTTGATTTTACTTTACATATGTATTGGGATAAAATATACGTCATTAAATAATCGGTTACAAATAAATTATTTTTAGCTTATAATTTAATTATTTAATTATTTTGACAAAATTATTTAATTAAAATACTGTTATTTATGTCATTAATGTTAAATATTAGAAAGAATAATAATAATTTTAATTTTAAAATTCATAGATTTTATAAATTTTATTCCAAGTAGAAAATATTTACTAAATTGTTTATTTTTCTTTTAGGTCGAATGTTATTTGTTTTGATAGATTCACTTGGATTGATGATAAACTAAATTTATATAATTTTTAAATATTAATTAATAAATTTATTAAATTATTTTAACTTAGGATAAAATTAATAAAATATATATTTAGTGATTAAAATTAGGGTAAATTATATCAGATACCATTGAATTTTAGGCATTGTATAATTTATATCATTGAACTTTCAATTTTACCAATTATAACATCGAACTTTAATTTTCGTTTCAATTATGTCATTGAATCGTTAACGACACAATGACATGGTTGACGACTACCAACGTGGCAAACAATTGTCGATATGGACACCTCACTAGAACAACATCGTTTTGATCCGACTATTAACGATCTAGTGGTATAACTAAAACAGAAATCAAAGTTCAATGTTATAACTGGTGAAATTGGAAGTTCAATTGTATAAACGATACAACGTCTAAAGGTTGGTGATATTTGGTGTAATTAACCCTTAAAATTATTTTATATAAATTTAACGACATGATGAAATATTTATAAAAATATTTTAATGAGATGATTATAAAATAATTTTTTTTTAATTTAACAACATGATGAAATATTTATAAAAATATTTTAATGGGATGATTATAAATTAATTTTTGTTCAAAATTATTTAAAACTCTTGACAACACACATATATCATGAAAATATTTCAGGACTTTTAGAGGAAACAAAACCCTTTATTAATTAATTATATTACAACTTTTAGAAGGAAAAAAATCATTTATAACCAAACTAATAATTAGTGACCTTAGAAATATTTTACCCTACATTCTAATTCTTATTTTACTTATGAGATTGATGATGAAATATTTAAATTTTCATATATATATTAATTTATTCCAAACTCAATTTTGTTTAATATTTTGACCTTGGTCAGATTGAGTTTTAGCAAGCATTATTAGCACAAAAGTTCGACTCCATAGAGCAAAGCACGGTCCTAATGAAATACATAATGATGTCAAAATTTAAACTTATGTTTACCCCATGCAAAATGCTGGGGTTGAGCACTACAAGCATTCATTCATTCAATATGAGACGTCTACATGAAACTCGACCTAATTCAAAGCTCGGATGCTGCTTCCACTTCATGAAATAAACGGACTCCATTCTCCGCTATAGCGTTACTCGGAAACGTAACCGTCTTTCCATTGATTATCAATGCAGAGCTGGGAAGAAAATTTTGACCTTCTTTGGGACTTTAATACCGCATCAAGAGAAACCCGGAATTTCCCCCGGCATCGGAGCGAGCTCATTCTTACTAAATCTCTCAATGCAAGCTTTAACAACCCTACCCCCAAAAAAACGACCATCGAGGTCAATTAATGCTTTAGTTGTTTCCTCTGATCTCTCAAACTGAATAAAGATTCTGACGGCTTCATCGACTGGGAAATTTGGCTCTGTTATCTCAAATATCAGAACTCGGGTAACAGTTCCATACTTGGCACACTCGGATCCAACCTCGTCTTCTAATTCATCATCTACCTCACCGGGACCAACCTTCAAAAAGTAAATAGTTATCCACTCTCACCATTATTGATTGCAGTCATTAAGACAGCAAAAAATATCTTTATATCCTCTGTTTTCCCATATCCATGTCTAAAAATATATCAAACATGGGAGTCATACAAGGATCTATAAGAAAACAAAAGAACTGGAGAAAACATAGTTCAAAATGACAAGGGATAGAACTAAAAGGAGATTAAATAAAACATAAGCAGCACTGAATTACAGACAAAATTAGTGGATCCACAACCAACATTAGCATTCTACTAAATCCTAAAAAAAAGATACCTTTTATCTCACTAATGTGAATCAATACAATGCAAGCTAATCATCAAATTCATAAAGCTTCCAAGAATTTAGCAGAGCTTGGTACAAACAATAGATTTGCTTTCAGGAAAAAATAAACCAGCAAACAGAAACTCTAGCAGTTAACAATAAGAATTAGACAGTATCTGCTATTCCTGCAGAAACTCTTGGTAGGAATAACCAATGCAATTGGTAAAATATTTAATCCATAATTACAGATGCAATGATTGTTCCACTCCAAGTTACTAATAGTACAACCGAAGTTAGAGGACTAGAAACCAAAAGAAAAGAAAAAGGAAGACTTAATCTTCCTCCTCAAGCAGTCTTTTGGTAGGAGAGCCTATGGGACGTATACAGTTAAAAGTAGATCAGATTGAAACAAGAAAAGTCCAGTAGTTAGTGCAATGTGGCGAGCACTAAAAGGACTACAGGGAAAACGACCATAGCTACAATGTGCTATGAGCATCACCTATGACCAAAGAGAGCACCTTAAAACAATATTTCAACCAAAAAGTTAAAATCAAAATTGTACAATAGCAACTTTGAGCTATGTTACTAAGCATCTTCATTTTTCTTGGAATACTCATATCTGACACATATTGGACATGGTTTGGGGATATTATTTTCCAGGACCCTCCAAATACATGAAAAAACTTGAAAAAAATTGAATATACGTTCAACACTTAAACCTGAGACCAAGTAATATAGCTAGGAAACACACTTTGAGCAGTGAAGTGCAAGTAAAACAAGGACAAAATTGCAAGAAGCAGCATCGAGAAATTTACAGTTCAGTCACAACAATCAAAGGCAAATGTCAAAAGCTGCAAGCAACAGAATGCATAAAAAAGGATATGCCGGAAAGCTACGTTATGTCAACTCTTCATTTTCCTCAAAATACTCAAATCCTAAGCATTCGAACATGGCTAATGTGCTACTTATCCTCTATAACCATCATGGAAATCTTTTAAAAAATAATATAATCGTGAGTCTGAGCGAAATAGATGGAAAACACACTGTGAGCAGCAAAGTTTAAACTGCAACCGGATATGATAAGTAAAACAAGGACAAAATTGCAGGAATGAGCCTAGAGGAATTTACAGTTCACTCACTATAATCAATAACAGCAAGCATCAAAAAGCATAATGAGCTACAGTATATTAGAATATACTAGGGAGCTATGTACTCCGAGTCTTCATTTTTTCAACATACTCATATCCGATGCATTGGGACATGGATTACGGATGACATAGCTAGAAAAACACATTTGAGCAGTGAAGTTTAAATTGCAATCAGATATGGCATGTATGTAAAACAAGTATAAAAAGGAGCATCTAAAGGAATGTAGATGAGCAATTAGGCATTACCATGTTCCTAAGCAGCAAAACACGAGTAGGGGGGCCATTGAAGCTAACACTCTTAACCTTCTTGTCAGGCTTGGGAGTCTCACTGGCATTCACAATTACACCAGCTCTCCTATCAGTCTTCTTGGCCATCAATGGCGTAGTAATCCCTTGCTCCTGTTTCCCAAGACCCTGACCTTCTTTCCACCCCATTTTGGCCATCATTCTTTGGGCGGCAGTCATCTGCCCGCCTGCCCCAACTCTCAGTCCACTTGTCTCCGACTTTCCAATAGTAAAACCCTCAGCTTTTCCCGGTGGCGGAGATGGGGACCTTGGAACCCCGCCGCTCGTAGCTGCACGCCTTCTCCAAGCTTCCTCGCCTGAAATATTCAGCCTTGAACCATTTAAATCTCTTTCTCTTTCCCCCTCCCTTTCCTCCTCTTCTCTCCGTCTTCTCTCCAATTCCCTCCTCATCTCCTCCTCCATAGCCTTCCTCTTCCTCTCCCTCCGGTATTCCTCATAGTCATTGGGCCTGGCCGTATCATACTCTTCTATTACACTGGAAGTGACGCCCACAAGTGCAGGCTGTTGTTGAACCATGCCTTCGGTTGACATCTCCACGGGGGAGGGTGAGATGGAGGAGGTAACGGAAGAAGTGGTGGTTTTGGGAACGGGATTCTTGGGTTTGTTTTGGGATCTGAGGATGGTCTGCGGCGGAGCAAAGCCGGAGAAAGGCTTGCGGAGAGTCGGAGGAGCCATCTTCGTGCTGCTTGACCATACCGTAGTGTTACTGCTCGGCTGGTTATCCTCATCGGACGGCGGCGGAAGATCTCCGTACAACCTACCAAGCATTTTTTAATCACTCCTTCACTTTTCCCCGTAGAATAACCAGAGATTCAGAAAGTTAAATTGCTATGAAAATTCAATAATAAAATACAATATGAAGTTTTTGGAATTCAGAGCAAATAATTTAGATTTTCACCTCCGAGAAAGATGGGTATCTAGGCGACGCCGTTTCTTTAATTTTTTCTTAGTAGTTCGATATAAATTTTAAATATGCTTTACATATTTTTATACATTAAAAATCAAAACAAATCAAATAATTTATCTAGTGATTATTTGTTAAGAAAATATGAGTAATTTTTAAAATATTTATTCTCACATATAAAATATTCTTTTTTTCATGTAAATTTTCAAAAAAAAAAACTTACTACGTGTTTCAAACTAAATTTATAATGTAGTAACATAAAAAACTTCTAAACTTTTTATAAAAAAATACCATATATACTTTTTAATATTGATATTATAATACATTATTTTTTATTTATATAATATGAAACTGCATAAATTAATTGAAAACACATTTAACGAATTTAAAAGTTTTAGAATGGATTTATACGAGTCTTTGCGGAATTTGAATAGAATTAATCAATTAATGAATTAAATACCGAGAATATTATTTTTATATAAAACATTATTAAATAAGTACATGAAGCAAAGGACAAATGAAAGGCAATTCATAAGAAATCGTACCTATAATCGGCCCTTTGACATTCATGGAAAAAAGGTCCAACTTATGTCATATTAACATGTTTTTTTTTATCTTGAACTAAACATTTTCCTGATTGAATTCACAAGAAGAACCTATACAGCAGATCAAATGTTGCATTTACCTGCTGCTCTCGAATCTGCCAAAATACATAAACTTTGCATGGGTGGGGGATAAAGAATCATCAACTCCAACCAACAACAACAATTCCCGGTTAAGGATTGCGTCGATGGTCATGTGAAAACAGCTGCATCCTTCAATGTCAACCAAGCAGTTTCCATAGCTCTCATCAGATCAATGTCGCCACGGAATGAGTAGATCCACTAAACCATTTTTTTTGGAATATACATTTAGTTCACTGTCTCCTTCGCCGCCGTCACCTCTTCAGCAGCCTCAGAGGCAGACCCTGTTCCCGAGGCTGTCTCATCATCCTCAATAACTGGTGGACTTGGACTGACATCACTGGATTGGGGGCTTGAACCAAGGTTTTCATTTTTTGGCTCCGAGGCAGTTTCACTTGTATTGTCCAAGGATGATGATGGAGAAGGTTTGGTAATATCATCCGGGTCATGACCACTGCCTGTATCCTCCAGTTTCACTTGCAGTTCACCATTTCGTACAGTAGCATATCCATCAGAAAGAGATGCTCCGGCGCCATCTGAGATATCTCTCCATTCAACCCAAGAAGGTAGTTTATCATTTGCATTGGGTACAGCTTCCTTAGAATTGTCAGACAGATCAGCAGAGCTAACTTCTAATTTTGCATCAGGTAGCGGAGAGGATGTTGCCGTATCATCCAAGTCATTATCTTTTCGAACCACCTTCTTATCATCTTCACCATTACCATTGACAACATCAGCTTCATCAGTATTAGGTGATGCACAAGGCAAAGCACCAGTTGAATGTTCACCTGAAACCCTGTCATCTTCAAACGCAAACCAGTTGGAATTTGTGAAAAGAGAACCACTACAGCAGATCAGAAAATGCCCCACCAATTAGATCAAACAAATGAGTTAACACAAAATATATATCACAATAGCGAGCAAAGTGATGAAATTCTAATTCCGACCACCTCATTCAAAAGAAGATTTCAACCAACCTTTCTTGGTCATCACCTAGGCGTAAAGAAGATATTACAACCTCAGCAGATTCATCATCAAAGTAAACATCCTGAAAAGTATAATCAGAATAGATGTTTTTTATTATTCAAAAAGATAAAATTGAAAAGAAATGAAAAATAAGTGTCAGGGAGAGGGTATGTTCTTCAAGTTACTTAGGCATTGAGTCCGACGTTGATATGTTTAATTTCTTCTATTTTTTTCCATTTATTTGGAAGGTCATATGCTTTAAACATGGGTGTCGGACACAGGTAAGAAAACAAAGAATTTGAGCAACACGGGATTCTCTTGATGATAAAAGAATGCAAAATCATTAGCCAGAATTCGCAGCTTTGCACTAAAACTAGAGCGAAAAGCACAGAGAGGAAGAGTCTTCATAATAAATTTTAGCTAACTTTTTTCTTACATAACTATTCAAATGACCAATTCTCCAGCTACAGACTTTAAATTGAGATCACAGAACATAACATATACCTCATCATCACGTTCAAGTGAGCCATGTACCTGAAATATATGAAAAAAATGATATCAGCAAATTAAAAAACAGCAGCGCATACATGAAAAAATGAGACCAGCGAACTAACAACAAGCAGTGCATTTGAAATCAGGGTGTTTACTAATTTAACAGAATGAAAACAGAGACAAATATATGAAATAAAACGGTATCTGAACTAAATGCAGAAAAGAAAGGACATTGAATTAAAAGAGCTAACAAGTTTGGTTTGGAAATAGAAGATAAAGATATTGCGGAAGTAATATGAGAATAGTAGGGAAAACCTGTTACTCGGACTCAAATATGAATATTAGATGCAAATATGTGTTCAACACAGATATGTTCAATTTTATTCAAGTTTTCCGTGTATTGGAAGGGTCCTTAGAAAGTCATATCTCATATATATGTCCAGTATGGATGTCAAGCACAAATGTCAGACAGAAGTACTTCATGAAAAAATGAAGAGTCGAAGTAATATAAGGGAAAACCACAATAACAAACACAAGCAGCTTTGGAAAAATCAGCAAGACCTTTTTAGCTAATGTTTAGGGATAATCAAGAACCACTCACTGACACATGTCGAATAGTATTAAATGTAGTTCTAACATAAGACAGATTGTCGTTCTATAATACAAATTGTTGCAAATGAGGTCTCATGAATTGCAGTATAACTAATAAATGCATCACCTTAAAATGTAAAATAATTGCTTATTTCTAAAATATAATTTCTGTCTTAGATACTAATTCTTTTGGTCCTGGCATTCAACAAGTAGATAAATACAACACAAATATGGCTGGATTAGTACAAGAATTCTAGAAAGCACCTCATCCATATCATCATTATTATAAATGCCATATCGAAATGCCTGACTTAAGTTATTTGCCAAAGCTGTAACATCATAATCCCTATCCTGGTAATCATCATCACTATCTCTCCTGTCTTGTAATGTAGTCGGCCTCCTGTTAAAATTGATTAAACCAAATAAAACTCGGAGAGAAAAAATGTCATAAATAATATATCAAATAAAAGAGTCAGCAGGTAACAGCAACTTGAAGAATCTTTCTATGCATTTTCCTGTCAGTGTCTCAATTTTTTGGCATGCAAATGAACAATTCAAGTTGCAAAAACTCATCCAAATCATGCCTGACACTCAAAATCATTCATGCTTCCAGGTTTGGTGACTGATTTTAAAAAGAAAGGCAGAACCACAGAAGTCATTCAGTGATAAAAATATTAAAATCAATTCCCTAGGAATATTTCAGAATATCAAAACCCCAATATCCTAAGCAGTTCATAACTTCACAAGAGTTCAATTATAACCATCCAGCAATAAAGAAAACTGACCAAGAACACACCCAAGTGACTACATTAAAACAGATGCAATAATTATCCAGAACAAATTTACATTGCTCAGAAAGATGATTATCAGTGTACCTAAAACATTTTAACATTTCAAAAAGCTTTCAAAATTCAGTTTAAAGGATCAGAGAATCATTCTATTTTAGATTTGAAAATAGGACTCTATGTGAATACCTACATCATCCATGCTTTTCTTCTCTCGTAAGTCGTACCATCTGTTTACACTTTATAATTCTATATATAACTTGCTCTTGAGCAGACTCACTATAAGAGACAGTTCTAAATATCCGCTAATGGGATATTCCGTGTTGTCTTATGTATTGGGTATTATTATTAATAAACTATGAGGTACTCTTTTCTTCCTTCCAATGTTCGTTAACATACTTCTTAGTAAGTGACCGAATACGAAGGGAGTTTTTAATGAGACCTCCAACTTCTATAAAAAAAATATGTCCGCTAATGGAGCAACTGAAGAATTTCAAAGCTCCTAACAACTCAGGCAAATAAGTTTGACACCTTGAACAACTTGCATAGGGACATTGACTAGAAAATTAAGGCTTATGCAAAAATTATTTTCAAATCCAACATTATATTGCTCTCCAACCAATAAATTAATAACCATTCTTCTAGTTTGTGTAATTTCATTAACCTTCATCCATGTCATTTCAAAACAATATAATAGTAACGTTTACCTTATCCATTGACTTCAAGGCCTTTAGTGTTTATTGATAATATTGCAGAACAGTTCTACTACAACACTATCACCCTTCTCCAACTAAAGAAAGTGACTATTTAGCAGGCTATAGAAAGTGACTATTTAGCAGGCTATACAATAATGTCAATGGGGATCAACACAGCTATAGGGGCAATGGTGATGTCAACAAAGTTCTACCTTGCAGAATTTTAGTTTTAGTCATGCTGAAAATTTCAATTCACACAGAAATATGGCAACTGCAGATGACAGCCGCACAAATGTGAAATAAAACAACAATCGGAGAAAGATGACATACCCACAAGCCCACTGGTAAACATTTTCAATAGCATTACGCTTTGATAGAACATTCTTCTGCCAATCAACCCATTCACTATTTTCCTGACAAAAGAAAAACAATTAAGAACATGGCCACTGAGACGGGAAAAAACATTTTGCATCTGGCAGCAATTGATAAAACTTTTCCCCTTGGATCATCCCAGAGGTTAGAACTTGGAGATCTCAAGGTTCAAAGTTAGGGTAAAGGAGAGGAGTTAATGACATGGGAGAAGGCTGTCTCCCTATACTTGAGCTTTTTCAAAGTTGACAATAACTTTTCCACTGGGGACAGTGTTAAAGTAAAACGGTAACTCTTTTTTCTTTATACATAAAAAGATACCTATTACATCAGTTTTTTAGCACTTCCATAATTATAATTTCATGAAAAAAATTCTCATATTTTTCGGGAGGTTTGTAATTTGGTCTGTATTTTGTTTCAGAATCCCATTTCTTAGTCCTCGGCTGATAGAAAGTTCTTAAACTAAACATTGTTTATAGTTCCACACTTCATGCAATTCCTGATTATGGATGATTAATATTCGTCACAAAATCAAATGCAGAGGCAGAATCCTTATTGTATAGATCAAATTTTAGATATCACTCAATAGTCGATAGGAGAAATCAAGGTCTACTACTGATTCTTAAATCAGAAATTCAAGATATTTCAAGTTCAATTAAGTGTTGTAAATTGCAAGGGTACACAACACTGAAAAGTAACTAAGAAAATTAAATGAAGGCTGTAGGAAAGATATAAAACCTGCAGATATGCCTGAATTTCGCCATTGCTATTTCCGAGCTGAACAAGTTTGTTAGATATACGAGTCAAGTGACCAATATTCCCCATCTTTGGTGGTGCTCTACCTTCAGCACTAACTGTTGGCTGCAGGAGATTGGACCAAAGGAAAACCAAAAACCACTTCAGCATTAAAATAAAGATGGGAGCAGGCAGAAGGTAAAAAATTAACAAGTTCAAACAATAAAAATGTAGAACAAAAGAATAGGCCACAGAACAACTCTTCCAACACAGATCCAATAAGATAGGATAACTACCATATTTGGATCAGAAGCTAACATGCAATTCTTTTCGGCTTCAAGTATTTTTCCCAAAAGGTTACATTCACGAAGAAGATTTTCAACAAGTGGAACATTTTTGCTCTCTAAGCATGACAATATTATGTTCTCCACAAGATGATGTAAGAAATTGTTGTATGGATACCTGCATACAGAACCAAAGGAATGAAAAATAGGATCCAACCGTCAAACATATCAATGCACAGCAGGAATCTTAAATTTACTCAAAGAATAAGTTCAGAATTCTTTGCACAGAACCCAGTTGAATCAATTCCTTTTCAGCAGCTTCACTTCCAACCATCAGCAAGACTGAAATAAGCTCTACAATCTGGAGAATCACATGTCAATTATAAATAATCCCATCAGGTTTCTGGTAGTGCATTTAGTGATCCATGAATAGACTGTAAGTGGATTGGTATATAAATTATGAAGTTCATCAGCTAAAGCTGAGTCATGCAGGAACCAAAAAAGAAAAGACATATTTGATCCTCAAAATCCACACACAAAAAAAAAGTAACTTTGAAAGCAAAGTACCTTCAAACGGTGTTTCCCAAGCGGGGGCTGTAACTTTCCATAAGTTGTTAATAAGGTTGACTCTGATGATGAAATGTCCAAGAGCTTCAGCAAATTACCTGCAGCATGTTAAGATGAATTATTAGTTATCCTGTGAGATAAGACTGATGTATAAGCTCAGTCATAATGAACTACTTAAGCATCTTTCATAAATTATGAAGAACAGACAGGTCAGAATCCCCAAAGTAAAAGCCCTATTAGTTTCGGATACTTATATGCATCTGACACATTCAGATACAT
Source organism: Hibiscus syriacus (assembly GCF_006381635.1). Classification (NCBI taxonomy): domain Eukaryota; kingdom Viridiplantae; phylum Streptophyta; class Magnoliopsida; order Malvales; family Malvaceae; genus Hibiscus; species Hibiscus syriacus. The sequence goes on along the minus strand of NW_024062004.1, from coordinate 55,563 downwards.
ATCTGACAGAAAGGGACAGATCTGAGAAATGGATGGGCATGGAAATGAAAGGAACAATAAATTGTAGTAATCCTTGATTGGAAAGAGAAGCTGTGATGTGGATTAGATTATATTGAATATGCAATACAACTACAAGAATAAGCATACAATTGAAATGTTCATATACAATTTTTTTATTAGATTTTTTATTGCAAATTACTTATATTTTTATCTAAATTAACGAAACACTTTTTATTGCTGTATCCCACTGTATTCTATCCTAATTTTTTAAAGCTTTTCATATCACCATTTCCAAATTGTATAATACCCAAGTCCCTAATTTTTTCCAGTGATTCTTATGTCATGAGAAAATAGTGGGATGCTGATGATTTTTCTTCCTTTCCTTCTAGTAGTTGAGAATATGCTTCAAAAGAGTAACTCTAAGTGGAATATACAAATAACAATAAATCATATGCTATGAAAATAAAGCCCCTGTAACGTCTTCAGTTAATTCTTTTTCCAACTACGAACAAGGTGAGTCAGCAAAAGGATTTTGTCATGCAGCTATAGTAAACTAGAAGAGATGGCTTCACCTAAATTCTCCAGCATGCCTTCAACTGTCTTAGGGTTTGCAGATATTGTTGAACCTGGAGAGACTTGGTGGTTGTACGTACGATATACACCCAATGTTAGCCTCTTGGGATCTAACAAAGATATATAGACAGACAAAGAATTGACCAAAACAGATTTTGGTCTTGAGTCTTCCAAAGCATGACGAAATAATCTTCCCATGAAACTTCACGACAGCACCCAAAAAAACACCAGAATTAAATTATTTATTATTCGGAGAACACTTTAGCAAATCTAAAAGAAAAAATGAGAAGAAAAAACAACACTTACTTTGGGCTTGTAATTTTGGCAGCAAGACCAGGAGGAGCAAATCGTGTTATAGCACATAAGGTTTCAGCTGCATTTGCATGCACCTCAGTAGAGTCCTGTAAAATACATTTTAACAATTTTCAATGAGAACCACATTTAAAAAACAATAAATGAAATAACACCTAAATCACAAGCCCTTGATAAATGTAAGTCAGTGATACTCTTCAAAGATCAGAAAACATTTATCTAGGAATCACTCCAAGATATCTTGCAAATAATCAGCTTATCATCTCTATCATTCTTATATATGAACTACATGAATAAAACATGACATTCAACATAAGGAATAATAAGTTTTAAATACTTTAAAAATGTGAAGTAGTATAAGATTTAATAAATTGTTAATTCTTCTGCACATTTTTACAAACATATCTTAGTGTGAGTGTACATTAGTCGTTCCAAAAGTGCCCTGAACTAGAAGACAAGAAAATGTCCGCATTTTATCACTTCAAATTCTACCCTAGAAGTCATTGTTTGATGCTAACATATTTTCAACCTAAGGCTCCTCGCTTGCATAAGGGCTGAACTGTGGAAGGAATAGAAAGTGACAAATACTTGGACAAAATCAGAGATATCATCCTAAAAAATGAAGGAAAAATAAAAAATGAGCAGATAAAGCCAGGGCACAAGTTCAAGAAAACCTCCACCTATCCCACACATAAAGGTGTGGAAGAGAAGTAACAACCACATTTTACCAAAGTAGAAGAAAAGCACACATTTTGGTATGCTCAAACAGTTAAAGGCTCTTACTGTTGTGCTGAACTTGTCCACAATCAACTCCAATATATTTGTATTCTCTATCCATTGCATTGACTCCATGTAGTTAGTGTACATATGCTCATCAGCACCGATCAAACGTATTAAAACCTGCTTAACAAAGAATGTTTCTCATAAGCTAACTAAAATCCTCTCAGTAGGGTCGGAAGTGGCAATCCGAGATCAAAGCTTATTTAATTCATTGCAAAAAGAAATACTTTGATAACATAAAATTTGGAAGAAAAATCAAATGCATAAGAAATCCCAATTAAATGCGCACAGAGAATAAAAAGAGTAAAAAAAAAATAGGTCCATATATGGAGAGAGAGAAAGAGAGAGAAAATAAAGATAAAGAAACACTAACCTCCATTATGGAAGTTATACCAATCAGGTCAACTAGCATCTCAACAATTTCCTGATGACCCTGCACAGGATCATGAAGGCAGCCAATCAATATCAATGATAAAATGGCAACTACAGATTGAATTCAAAACGAGACCAGCTATGTTCCTTATACAAAGCATTACAAACAAAATAAGCATCAACAACTGCAACACAGCCATATAGGTGATGCTTGACATAACAGCAAACTGCCACCAAAATTCAGCAAGCTGATATTTAGAATCCTCTTCCTAATGAGGGAACATACATTTTTTAGGGGAAACCATGAATTTCCTACCAATTTGGAATGTGCAACAGGGAAAACACCTCCAATGCTTAAACAATCATGGACAAAAAGATTAACAATACTACAGATTTTTTTTTGATATAAAGATGGCCTCGTTAAAAAACCCCATCATAACCGCCGATCTACAAAGATAGATCAGCGGACATTGGATGGAGGAAAAGAGTGCCAATAATTTTATTGCTAAAAAAACAGATACAGCATCAGTACACAGACCAATTACAATCATACTCCAACCACCATACAACAAAACCCAATACAAACTACCAACCATATCGTACATATTTCCCCCTCGTCAATCCTATCCCATACCCAACTTGGCAAACTCATCTGCCTTGTGATTGGCAACTCTGTTAATATGCCTAATGACCACACCCCTCTTTAACACTATATTAGAAATATCATTCACCACAGCTTTAACCAAAGGAGTACAAGAAGCTGGATTTTTAATCGATTCAAGATTTTTAATACTACATATATTTAACTGATAGACAATCATTGAGATAAGGGTTAACAATATTACAAAAGAGAAAATACAAGATCATAGATGAAGCTACCCCTAAAACGAAGGGCACAACTGAATTCAATAGTTAGATTGACCAAACTGCAATGCTTATCACAAAGTCCTGATTCTAAGATGACTATTTGTTTAAAACCAAATCAGATTTTTTTGATAGGAAGTGGAGGCATCGTTAAAAACCTCCTTCATGATTGAAGGAACGCCGAAAGGTGTTCCTTTATCAGCGGAAGAAGGAAAAGAGTGCCTCAAAATTCATTAATAACCGAGAAATTACACAATGTTTAAAAACATCGAAGACCCTTACAAATAACAACCCGAAATACTCAAACTAAAACCGAATCAGATTTTGAAAGCAAATATAAATTCTATCAACAAAAAAAAAAAGCAAATATAAATTTAAAGTTCATTCTTAGAATGATATGTGTCAAACTGTCAATATATAATACCAAAGTAAGACAGTATTCACATAAATGTCATGTAATAGCACCCAAAAAATCATCATAACTATCTTAGCAGAATAAATATATATAAGGGATTCCTCAATCAAGTTTAATAGAATCTTAAATGTACCTTAATATACTGCATGAATGACGATGTCTTCCGCAACAGCAGACAAATGACAACCTAGCAAGAAAAAGTAATCAAATAAGAAAATACATAACAAGATATTTTTAATCCCTGAATTAAACAGAGCAAACAAAATTAAAGGCAAAAGAGCTACAATTCTAAACATATGAATATCTCAAGAGTTCAGAACAGAATACCCTGCTGAAGTACCCTGCCAGCTGGGTGCTATGAGAGTGATTTTTATTCAAAAAGGAAAATAGCAAGTTCATTAACTGCAAAAGGAGCAAGCACAAAATGATTTAGAAACTAATATAAATAAAAATACAACCACAAAAAAGGGGGAAATAAAAGGGTCAACTTCGTACTCCCTCATCTTCTACTAATGTTTTTAGTATGATATCAACCTCACATGTAAATATCTCACATGCAATTGAAGGAAACCTACAATCACACAAAGCAAACATTACAAAACATTATGTATATAGTAATATCAAGGGAATAGGGTTACAATCTGATCAACTAAAACTATTAAAACCTACTTGAAAATTTGCTTCTTATCAGCATTTTGTGGAGGTTCTACAACAATATATTGTATAAGTTGTTCAACCTGAGCCTTATCCCGCAAACTGCAGATAAGAACAAATACAACAGTGAAAAAAAAAACAAAGCATAGATATAAAATTAGTCATTGATATACAGACTATTTGCAAAGTACAGATTCAACTTAGCAAGTATCCAACCCTGCCAAAATTCAAGCCATCTACATCATCTGTCGAGTTCCCAACTAAGGTTATTTTCTTTGATATGGAAGCAAAGTGAGAAAAGGGAACTTTAGCATAATAGATGCTTTTTATGCAAAAAAAGAAGCTGAGTTGACCCATCATCTCTTAAGAACTGGCCAGTGGGCAAGACAACTTTGGCACATGGCTTATGCAATTTTAGATAGAAATTGGATTGTTGCCCGTTAATTGAAAATGAGTTACAGGTTTGGATGGGTTCACATTCTAGTACAGGTGGTAAAAATGCTTTAGCTTGACCTGCTCCAAGTATAAACCATGACACAGTTTTTGAACACTGGGCTTTGTGCTTTTACTTTGAAATTGTTGATATCTTCTTGGGGTCGCCTTTATGTCCTTCAGGATTTTTTTTTTCATTTCATCTTCTAAGGATCCATTTGGATTACCAGTAAAATTAAAGCACATTAATGGAAGAATTAATTATTGTAGTGGTAACTGGTGAGATAGGAATTAATAATGGGCTATGTGTTTCGATGTAAAAGAAGCAGTGGTTGGGAGATAAAGTGTAGTGAAAAGCAAAAACTATTACAAAGGATGTTAAAATACCTGCATGGTGATTAGATTTTAAAAGCACTGCATGAGCACATTATTGTTTAATTGGAACATGATGGTACAGAACAATTTAACATGCTATGAGTTGAAACAATAAAGGAAGCAAGCATATGCAGAGACTAGACAGCATACAAGTTTATAAGCCGTCCATTGAGGGATTTGCATTCCTGAATAATTTCATCCTCATCAAGAAGCTCCTCCAATGTAAAATTATCCTTATCTAGAATTGTATCAATCTGCATTGATCACAAAAACAAAAAATTGTCAAAAGAAAACCAAATAAAAGAACAAAAGCCATACTTTCTAAGAAATGCTTTAACAGAAAATGGCCTTGGTCCTTGAATATCATTTCATTCTACAACAGGAATCATACGGAAAACACACATCATCTGCCCCATCTAAAACTTAAAATATAAACAATTATTACAGATTTGCTATCTTAGGCTTCTAGAGAAAAACATGGCGCCTGGGTAAAATCCTAAAAAAATTCTGCAGATTATTTTTTGCTGCAACTAAAATAATAAAGTAAGCTTAAGATTCCACACAGATTCTCACTTACTTCAAAGAAAAACAAAGGGTCCTACTATTTCTATTCCTTTTGCAAATCTAAACTATATTAATGTAGACAATATTGTCCTCCAATCCACTCATCCAAATCTCTCAATAGAGGTAATTGAATATTGAAAACGTTGATGCAAAAGTACAAACATCGAAATTTAAATTTGAAAACATGCCAATTGATTCCAAAGGAAGCAGAGTACTCATTTTATCCCGTAATAAATGCTGTCTAATCCATGTACTTGATTTGAATGGAACAATGTACGGAGTTAAACGCCCCTTTAGTCTACATTGTACCAATATTCTAACAATGAGGAGGAGTACCCAATACTTGTAGCTTTTGAAGAATTCCAAACTTTGAAACATAATATTTCAGGGCATTATTATTCTTCTAGTAATTTACCAGCAGCCAAAAAGAAATCCACGCATAAAAAGAATAAGAAAATCCATAATTCAATCAAATTCATGAGAAATGGCGTACACCTCTGCCTAGCTAAAAAAACAGAGGAAGAAAAAAGCGAAACTCACAGGAGACGCAGTTGACAATCCAGTCATACGCCAAAACATCTTTGCAAAACTTTAGCAGCGAAATCGCATCCAAGAAAGAACCCAGATCTGAAATCAGAGAAAACCCTGTGAATCTGCGAATTCAAACAAAACAAAACGGAAAAGGGACCCGACGGCGGCGAAAACCCCAAAATTTGAACGGTGCATATTCAAAACGAAAACTCAAGAAAAAGGTGGACGTTTTCTGGGATTGGATCAAGCCATGGATTTGCGAGCGGGCGATGAAGGACACCAAAAAAACAACCCGTAATCGCGGAATTGTTTGGAGAAAACCACAAATAAAATTATTTATATTAACTTGAATTATTATCTTCTGACTAGGAAAAAAAACTTGAATTATTATATCAATATTACCATAGGATTTTAACTTGAAAAAAAAGCATATATGATGTTTTAATGGTTTTCTATATGGTGAAGTATACAATAGGTCGTTTAATAATATTTAAATAATTACTTATCAATAAACTTTCAAAAATTATAAAGCGATAATTAAATTTACCAAGCAATTATAAAATATTTATTAAATTATTATAAAATAATAATTATTTTATAAAACAATCATTAAATTAATCAAATTTTATCGTTATTATAACGTCATATTAATTATTTTATGAGTGTTTGATAATAATTTTATAATTTTTAAAAAAATTAATAATCAAATAATTATGTAGATATAATTTATTGATCTTTTGTATACAACGTAATTAAATTCAAACATCATCTACTTTGACAATATTTTTTTATTTTCTACTTTGTTTTAATTATCCTAGGAAAATATTTTGATTTAATTGAAATGGTTGGATTGCATGTTGTTCTAGACTGTCAATACTACTTTGACTTGAAATTGCATTTCTCTAGTAAGTCATTGAAGTATGGGTGTGATATTGTGATTGTTAGTTTTTAATGATGGTGAAGAACATTTTATTGAATTTTTGTATGATATTAATTGAAATTTTATATAATAATAGTAGAAATAAGGAATAAAATATGACGATGAATGATTTTTAATAACTTTAAATGTAATTACATATAGATTATTTTGTGATAAGAAATATAATATTAAAAAATAATATGATAGATGAAAAGAAAATGATAATCCGTGAACATGTTATATATATATAAAGGATGGGAGTATTTTAGCAGTACTTTCAATAAACAAATGTCATGTCTGATTTAATAATTTTACACATGTATGTTAAACGTCGAAAACAATAATCGAGTTCATATAAGAGAGATAATAATTTTAGTTAATCTATTATTAATGCATATTATAGATTTTTTCAATCCTCTATGTTATTAATATTTTTGACTAATGAATGTGGTACATGGAACATTGTTGTATTCATTGTACCTATAAAATCACTTTAAGTATTTTAAGAACAATACGATGGATGAAAAATAAATGATGATTTTTAAATATAATATGCGAGATATTTAATCATCTCATGCGAAATTTTAGAAAGAAAAAAATGAAAGCGATTTTGCAATGCCTTCGATAGACCAGTGTTATAGATCTTTCGATTAATAAGGAAAGTAGAGTGTTTGATAAATTGTTTGTATAATATTTATTTATTAAATTAAATTAATAAGTATAAATAAATTTTTATATTTATTTAATAAATTAATATAAACAAATATATATTTAATTCGTTTATGTTTATGAAAAAAGTAATTTGAAAGTTTTTTTATATTATTTATTTTATAAGTTCGTTTATTTAATTTTCTTCTTTTATTTTTTATTATGAGTCCTAAGGACGTGAGCTGGTCCCCACAACAATCAATGCTCTCTTTTTATCTTTAACAAATTATGAATCACCACAAAAATCCAATTAAACTATCTCGAACTGAATATATTTTATTGAATTTTTTATTTGTTTCTTTAGTTAACATTTATGAACATATAAACGAATATATCAGCGAATGTTAAATAAACATATTGATAAATACTAAATAAATATGTTGATGAATATGTACGCGAACATTAAACGAATATATTAATGAAAGTTAAATATACATGTTTACAAATGCTAAATGAAACAAATACGAACATCTTAAAAACTAAAAATTGAACATGAACACGATATTAAAATTTTAAATAAATATGAACCGAACATGAATATCTTAAGAAAAAAATGAATGAATATAAGTACAATCTTATTCGTTCAAACTCAGTTCATTTACACCCTTATAATCAATCATACATTGTTTTTATCCAAAATAGGGTCATGCTATCGATCTTAAGGGGATGTTTGGTTCGCGGGAAATATCATTACCAAGGGAAGTAATCTTTTAGGGTGCATTTGATTCACGGAATGTAAGATTACCAGTGGGAATAAAAGATTAACAGGGAATAGAATTACTGGAATATTACATTACTGTGTTTGGTTAGTTTGGCAGTAATGTAAGATTACAGTGTTTGGTTGAAGGAATAAAAGATTATTAAAATGTATATTTTACCAAATTGTCATTCTTCTATATTTTCTAACAAGTGAAATTCTAAATATTTAAATAAAAATTATTTATATAAAAATTCTATTTGTTGATAATATATTACTTGGGTATTTAAATATATAATGTATTATTTTAATTTTAATTAATATTAAATTTTACATAATTTATGTAAAAATATATTAAAATTTTACATCAACATTTAACAAAATGTTTACATTGTAAAAATTCTTCATAGATATTTATATTAATAAAAGGATGTAAATTATTTTTGTTATCTAAGATATAATATTTATTATATCTTCTATATACAATAATTTATGTATTTATTTATTTTTTATATTTATACTTAATTTTGCATACTTTATCATTATTATTTATCTCATGAATTTATATTACAAAAACATAATTCAAATAAGTAAGAAAATATAACACTAAAAATCATATTGTCTATAATTTTATATTTCACCGTGATTCATCATTATCTTTGCTAATATTTTAATAAAATTATTAATGCTCAGTTCTAATATGATTTGTACTTAACTCTTGATTACGAAAAGCAAGCAACCCAATAATTCATGTTTCCCAACCTGTAATTCTCTCCGAACATACAAAAACCGACAGAGGCCAAACTTTGAACATACTAGACCATTAATTTCTTTCAGATCATATACAAAATACAAGTGGAATAGCTTACATGTATTTAAAGAGAATTCTAAAACAGTTTTAAGTGGTTGCTAATTCGACCATGTCCGAATTATTCTAAGATATCGGTCATGAGATTACTAATTCGGCTATGTCCGAATTATTGTAAGCATGTCTGAAATTTGACTTATTTCCGAATTATTTGAACTATTTGTAAGGTGAAAATGATGCCCTATTTAACATTAAAAGCTGTAGCGAAAACCAAATTTTTGAACTGATACTGTTGAGGATTAGTTTTTGGAGATAATCTAAATTTTTAAGCGTAAATAGTAAAAACGAAGATGATGCATAAAAATTTTGATACATAATTGTTGGGGTAAATAAATTAAGTTTGAATGAATATGATTTTATTTGTATTTGTTTATTTATTTTTTATAAGTATTTATGTTTAATTTGTATTCATTTAATTTTTAGTGTTGTATTTATGTTCGTTTATTTATTTTTTCAGAGAACTAACAACTATGCCCCAATTATTAACCAATATACGCTATATAAACAATGCACTCCATTATGAAGGGTCAAAACCTCAAAAACCAACTTTTTCAAATCCATATAAACGCTCTTTGTTTGTTCAGAACAATATACCCGAGTAATGTGAAGCTTTCCCCGAACACTGCCGGAATTATAAGGGTGTGGTATTTCAAGCTTGACTTCAATTCCTAGTATAAAAAAGGAATAAAGGCATATAATAACATATGGAGAATTTGAAGTTTAAACAAATACAATTGGTTTGGTTACCGGAAAATGACAGGAAAACGGTAATGAAACTTGGGTTTAATTTCAAAAGTTCGATCCAAACCCATTATCATAATTCAATTTTCTCAAATCGTTCTTCTACAGACCATAACCGAACAATGGAGAAAGGAAATCTAAAACGTATAAAAATAGTAAGAACTAAAACGTTTTGTTCAAGAGCTAACCCAAGAAACAAATACAAATAAGAATTGTTTGTTAGCATTGTTTCATAAGTACAAACAAATTAAGATGAACTGACCTGGATATACAACTTAACTATAGGATAAAATATCATAGAATAATCAGTTACTAAACAGTACAAACTAACCCTTGCAATGTCTTCCAAAAACAAGTGTTAATGAATAACCTAAACATTACAAGTGTAGCACCATATCCAAAGTTGCGACACACATGGTAGGAGAATCATCGCAGGCAATCATAAATACAAGCATATATAAAATATGTTACTGAAAGTCAAATTCTCGCAAAAATATATATATTTCATCATTCGTATGAGCCAACTTTTGGATAAGCTTGTGAAACTTATCAGATGTGCTTGTATTTATTTGAGATTGTAATTAATGAACATTTTAATTATTAGCTTATGTGCTTATCAGTGGAGACATTATGAATTTATACCCGGACTTCAACTCAACCAACCTAGCTACACAAAATATTGTAACCTCTGTGCTTGAGAAGTAGTTTAGCTGCAGTTATATTACATGGGGTCGGTTACCATCAGCAGAAGACATTATTTTCCTCAAAAAAAGGCCTCTAGAAGAATGAAAAACTACGGACTAGTTTCTCATGGAATAAGTTCCACGAAGAAATTTATAAAAATACCGAAAAAACACACGTATTGAACAAAGTATAGCACAAACTAAATCTAATATTACCACCTTGGAGATCTTCAGTTTAAAGGATGCCCGCCCATTTGATAATTTACAGGTCGATCAGAAGAGGCAAATTCAATTCCATCACAACTAACTAGAAGATGAGGTTCTTCACCATTTATCTTCTTAACGGGTAACCGATTAAAAGCATACAAGAGTGATGCCACGACCTTTCCAACAAGCAATGTGAAAAATTAGGTGCTGAAGGTAAAAACTGTACTACGAAATTAAACTTAAATACTAAATTACCTCTAGTTCATTGTTTACTGGCTGCCCAAAGATATCTAATAAAACAACATCCAAGGAAAAGATCCGACAACGATATGCCTGTGAAAATATAAGTTAAGATAAAATATAAGGAGCGGTAAACTCATATCATTCAGGAATCAATAAGGTTGAAAAACTGTCTTGTATTCTGTGAAATGAGCAAGATATACTCTAAGCTACTCTTAGTCTTTAAGTACCCATGTTCAACACATACTCAAGCTTGTACATGCAAATCTTGGAAAAGAAAATTTGCCTTTACAACAAATTCAGAGTAAATAGGCTATATTACCACATCAAATGCTAAAGATTGGGGATAAAAGCTAACATATCAGCAATATTTTCATACCAAGATAAGAATATCCTTTTACTTTTGAGTTTGAATGTCTTTACAGTTGGCCGGTTCTATCAGGCTTGAACATTTATTGCTTAGACTAAAGTAGTGGCATGCAAGTTAACAACCTATTACTTTATTTATTTCACAATCCGACATCAATATTGGGAGACATTTTAAAATTTTATATCAATTTTATGTGCATCTCCCAATAGATGATGAAAACAAGTAGGAAACAAAGCTCAGTTATATCAATAGGACCAAATAAAACCAATCCATTATGTTCACTCATTCCGAAAACTATCTCGAACATTTCAAACACCATGGCAAAATATTAAAGTAACATATGAAACTACAAATAAAGGTGCAACATATGATACCTCGTATCCGACATGTATCTATTTGTTTTGGTTTTGTTCAATCTCGGCGGTTAATCGTAAATCAGTGTTTCCAGGACTAGGAGCTTCTTTGAGTAGGCAAGTCAATGGTAAAAGCATCAATGTCTTTCCGTTTAGAACAAGTAAAGGGGACATGCTATTAGTCTCTGCATACACCTATTTAAAAAAAAGTCGAACTTAATAGAAAAATCGAAATCGAAAACTCTAATAAAGGTAAATTACTAATACAAATTTAAGAAAACGATCATCAAAATAATGAAGATTGTTGCTCTAGTAGGTGATAACAGGAGAGCTGAAGCTACAAAACAATGACGAATCATTAAAAGGAACAGAAAAATAAGAAATGAGTATTTTCCTAACATCCAAACAGAAAAGAAATCAAACCAAGAAAGATAGGACGTGATTAATAATTTCTTCTTGCAAACTACTCATTAAATCACATAAAAAACACAAAAGCAGAACAAAAACCAACAAGGAATGAGAAATGGGTGATTTCCCTAACACAAAAAGATCAAATTTTGAGTTGCTAAACCTGTTCAAGAATGGTTTCGGGATATACAGAATAGAAGTTGAAGATAGAAACCCAGAAGCATAAAACAAAACCCTTTTCTTCATCAACTTCAGTTTTCACTTATAAATCCTTCAGCAAAATGTAATATTTTTTTTCTTATTATCGGATTGTTCTCACCGAGAGCTCGTCGGCGAGCCCAAGGGAGAGGAGGGCATGGGTCGGTGGAGTTTAGACGGTTTTCTGGGGAAGGTTATGGAAAAATAGAAGGGGAGAAGATAACCGGTTTAAGAGTCTAATTGATTCAACTATGAATATAACCGGTTTAAGAGTCTAATCGATTCAACTATGAATATAACAGGACCCTATCAAATATCCTTGCTTTTACTTTATAGTTTACAACCTCCTCTTTAAGACTATTCAATCTTCCATTAAAGCTCAAATACTGTACAAGATTATGAAAAAATGGCAGAATGGATCCAAGCAAAACAACAAAAACTATAACTCAAGGTTAACTTAAATCGACTACATTAATTTTTATGGAAAAATTAAACAAGTAAAACATTTCCAGGAATAAACACACGAGGGAGAGGAGAAAAAATCTTACCAGGAGAACGATGAATTTTTCGTAGAGGCAAGCTCTCATGAGGGATAAGAAGATATCGCAGAGGTAAACGAGAAAAAGAATGGTATTTTAGCTCTTAGCACATGGGAATAAAAGAATATCTAACGGGTGTGTGGAAATAACATTTCCAGGAATAAACACACAATATTTAAATCATCAAGGGTGGAGTGTGCAGTTTTGAATGTGTATGATCCTTATATTGAGGCAGAAAAAGAGGCTTTTTTCAAAGAATTTTTGGATTATGTAGTAGTCCAAAATGTCCCAGTGTGCATTGGTGGTGATTTTAAAGCATATTTACAGTCGGATGAAAAGTTGGGGGCATCTCAAAATTGGCATACGATGGAGTTGTTCAGGGACTTTGTTCAACATTCTCAGTTAATGGACCTTCCTTTAGTGGGTGGCAGATTCACTTGGAGTAGCAAAAGGGACTGTCCAACGTGGGTCAGATTGGATCATTTTCTCATTAGTGGCGAATTTATGATTTCATTCCCGAACTTAGTTCAAAGTCTTCTTCCTATGTCTCTCTCGGATCACAATCCGATTTTGTTAGAAGAGAATCGACTGAATTGGGGCCCTAAACCATTCAGTTTCTTCAATTATTTATTAGAGGAAAAGGGGTTTGAAGAGTTGATCATTTCTAAAATTTCTAACCTTACCAGGGAAAATAATCGTAGAGGCATATTTAGTATTCTGCAAGGTACTAAAAAGGCGATTAAAAATTGGTTGGGCAGCAGGCAACATACTGATATTTCAGACTTCATTTCGAAGCTGGAAAAGAAAATTTTTTGATATGGAGTTGAATTTTCAAAATATCAGTTTCTCGCAACAAGATTGGAGGCAGTTATTGCACTTTGAGAGTGAACTATAGAGGTTACACATGATAGACGAGAGGATTTGGTTTCAGATTCGGAAATATTTTTTGGTTGTTCTGTCATAGGAAGAAAATAATACAAGGACAATTTCTAGAGAGGAGCAGATTAGGATCGAATGCGTCCTATAGCTCTAATGCCATGAACATATATGAGAAGAAATTAATTTCTTACACTTTATTGCTCTAATAGTAACTTACAATTTATAAGGAAGAAATAGTCTAAGTTAGTAATGATTCCTAAGATCAGAGAATTAGATTAGTGACTATTTACATAAAGCAAACTCATAGAAATAAGGAAAACAAAAGGATTTTATCCCTTGATTCTTGGAATTCTAACACTTTCTTTTCCTTTTAAAAAGTTGACCAGGTTGTGGCAATTGCAAGTGCTGTACTTGATGGTTTTAAAAGTGAATCAAAAAAGATGGTAGTTACACTAGAGGATATGGAGCGTGCATTTATTCCCCCTCAGCATTTCATTCGCCTAGTTCAGAGGCGGTATGTTAAGATAATTTTTCTTTACATCTAATGATTTTTTTTGGCTTTCTGGTTTCCTTCTTCAATAATATTTTTGATAGGAATAGTAGGTCTCGTTAAAAACCTCCCTCGTAAACCTCAATTAGATAATTTCATAAGATACACATTACACTGTAATGTGTATCTTATATTAAGATAATTTCAACTAGCTGAAGGAGGAAAAGAGTACCTCAATTTATTAATAACCCAGAATTACATAAGATACACATTACACTGTAAACCTCCTAACAAAACAAAACATAACATCAATAAGGCTATGAGCGTTCAATAATGTCCTTAGCAGAAACTAATGCACCAATGTCCCCAACCAAGGACCTAAAAAATGAAGGGGCAAAAAACGGCCTCAAAATCTATTCCACTGCTGATGAACAATCACTTTCTAACACAAGTCTTTCTTTCGTCGCTCATTGAGAAGATAAAAATAAATCAATTCCCTCTTTAATTGCTTTCAATTCGGCAAACATAGGAGGACATGGTCCCATAGCAGTAGAAAAAGAGATAAGAGTAGAGCCACTCGAGTCTTTCAAAATCCCTCCAATTCCTCCATGTAAACCATCAAACCTTACTGCCCCATCCACATTGAACTTAAAAAAATCTGGTGGAGGAGGGTACCAGCAGGGATCCTTCTTCATCTTAGAAGGAGAAATTACAATACCGTCTGCAAGCCTTGTATCCCCTACCAGTTGATCAACCTGAATATTAGCATGAGGAAATTTTGCTAAAAACCATTTGGCCAGCCTGAATCTCGAAATGAAAAACAATAAAGTCGTGTCAAGTTTTCCATTTTCGAACACCACATAATTCATATCCTTCCATAGACCACAAAATAACACCGGGGATAAACTTCCAAATAGAAGACGTTGCCATAAAATAAGACCAAGAACAAAGTAGGGACTGGATCTTTAGGCAGAACTGTAGCTAAATCCCATAATCTTAGGAATCTATTCCACAGCTCCCCTGCAACCGGAAAAAAGAGAAAAAGATATTGAATTGATTCTTCATCCTTAAGACATAAAGGACAAAGAACATTATCCAAAGGCACCCCTCATTTCTTCAGCTCCACTCTAACAACCACTTTATGGTGAGCTAGCTGCCATAAAAAAGTTTGAACTCTGGGAGGAACCAATCCAGCCCACACCCATTTATTCCACTGATAATTCCCTCTAGTTCTGCCATTAAGTGTCAGTCTACAAGACTTAGCCGAGAACAAACCATCACCTTCCCAGACCAAGCCAAAAAATCATTAACTGAATCGATCAAAACAATATTATCAAGCATTGACATTAAGGAAATTCACTGATCCAATTCCCAATCACATAAATTCCTCCTTAATTGGATATTCCAAACCCAACCTTTGTTTTCATAGCTATCAAAATCAACAACTTTCCCCCATTTATTATTAGAAAGAGCAAAAATCCTGGAAATTGATCCTTTAGAGTTGAGTTATTAACCCAAACATCATTCCAAAATACAATAGCTCTACCATTCCCCACTTGCATCTTCGAATAAAACCTCAAAGAGTCTCCAATTTCATCCTTTTTCTCATAGTTATTTCTAATTCCTCTCCAAATCCAAGAATCTTGAGAAGAACCTGTCGTACTTATTGAAAGGGATAAGTTATTGATATTATGCTTGCAACAAAGCATTTTCTTCCATTGTGAATCCTTCTTATTAGCAAACTTCCAAACCCATTTCCCAAGTGACACTCGATTGATTAAACTCAAGTCCAAGACACCCAAGCCACCCTCATCAAATGGTTGACACACCACATTCTAATTAACCCAATAAATCCGTTTCCTTGCTGGACCTTCCCCACAAAGGAATCTAGCCATTATTGAATTCAACTTATGATTTACCTTAGGAGGAATTTGAAAATAGACATGAAAAAAATCGGCAAGGAGGATAACACCGTCTTCACTAGCACCAATCTCCCAGCCAACGAAAGTGATGAAGCTTTCCAGCCTGCTAATTTGGTAGAAAAATTCTGGATCACTAGTTCCCACAGCAACTTAGAATTCTTAGTTGTACCAATCGGTAAACCAAGGTAAGTCATAGGGAAAACACCCACCCCACAGCCTGCCTCAGAAGCCCAATCCTTTAAACGATCAGTTTCCACATTAACACTATACAACTTACTTTTGGAAAGGTTAAGACTTAGCCCAGACATTAAACTAAAGACCCTCAACACTTTCCTAATATTCAAAATCTGAGTAGGCGAATCCCTGCAGAAAATAATTAAGTTATCTACAAATTGCAAATGGGTTGAAATAAAGAGATTATCCTCCATACCAATGTTAAACCCTTCGAACAGACCACAGTCAACAACCTTGACCAACATTAGGTTCAGCAGTTCCCCGGACAATGTTAAATAACAGAGGAGATAAACTATGACCTTGTCTTAACCCTTTGCCCATCTGGAATTCTTGAGTAGGAGAGCCATTAACAAGAACCGAAATAGAGGCAGATAAAATACAAAATTCAATCCATGAAATCCACTTATCACCAAACCCCATAACTTTCAATAACCTCAAAAGAATCGGCCATTCCACCGAATCATAAGCTCGTCAGAAATCAACCTTGAAAACAACACTTTTTCTCCAAAAATCAATAGCTTCATTGGCTAAGAAAGCACATTCATGCAACTGCATTCCCGGGATAAAGGCAAACTGTGAAGGGCTTATAATATCTTTAATAACAGACACAAGCCTTCTGGATAAGACTTTGGAAATAATTTTATACAGACTACCAACTAGGCTTATTGGTCTGTAATCTTCAATGCCTTCCGGATTTCTGATTTTGGGAATCAAAGTAATAAAGCATAATTGACCCCATGCTCCCAATCCCTCCCACTATAAAAATCATCAACAAATTCCATAATAAACGCCTTCAGGGTTGGCCAGAATTTCTTAAAAAAATCCATCGTGAAACTATCAGGACCCGACGCTTTTGAACTGTTGAGATCAATTTCATCCACCTCTAGGGTTGATTTCGAATTGTAGACAGCCTTGAAATAGTCAAAATAGAGCCTCTCAACTTCTCCGGGTTTGAAATAACAATACCACCCACCTTCAATGCTGAAATAGAATTAATTTTGTTCTTATTAAGGGCACATAAATGAAAAAACTTGGTGTTTCTGTCCCCCTCATTATTTCACTTCAGTCTAGACCTCTATAACCAAATACTCTCCTCATTCCTATGCAAATTCCACATTTCCTTCCTCGAAAAATCAATCAGCTCCCTTTCTTGATTAGATATCCCCCACTCTGAAACTTCAGCTCCAGGCCGTTTATCTTAGCTTCCAAATCAGAAATTGATACCGAAAACCCCCTAGGATTAATCCTTGGCCAATTCTGGATTTCCTACTTAGTTCCTTTAAGAATAGAAAACAACCCCCTATAACCGATGGCATTCCGCGAATTTGTAATAGAATTTTTGACTACCCCAGCAAACCCCTCCTTCTCTAGTAAATAATAAAAAAAAACGAAATGGCTTAGGACCCCCAATTATAGCTTTCTTCTAATAACACCACTGGATTATGATCCGATAGGGATTTGGGCAGCCTTTTTTGGACCACATTTGGAAGATGATTTAAAAAGGAACCAGAAATCAAAAATCTGTCCAGGCTAACCCAAGTGGGGGACTCTCTATAATTGTACCATGTGAATCTCCCCCTACTAACGGTAAATCCATCATATTATAGAGCTGAATAAATGATCTAAACAGATCCATAGAATGTCAGTTCTGAGTAAATCTACATTTCTTCTCAGAGACGAGATAAGCATTAAAATCCCCCCTATGCAGACAAACACAATCAAACTACTCACAAAACACATAAACTCCTTGAAAAACTCCTCTTTGTCAGCCTCAACTGAAGGACCATTCACATTTATGATTACACATTCAAAATTACTCAACTTAAATTTCCCTAATAGTGCCATAAATCTTCTCTGCTTATGTTATGTACTGACCTCAAATGCATCCTCATTCCATAAACACATCAAGCCCCCTGCCGAACCTTCGGTTGAAAAAAAAAACTACTGTCTCTCAGGAAATTGGCCCCTAACTTCCTCCTCAATCCACTTCTACAATCAGAAAGTTTAGTTTCTTGTAATAATAGAAAGGACGACTTTTCACTAATAACCAGCCTAGCCACTGCTCTGATTTTTTCCTTTTTCCCAAGCCCTCTCACATTCCATGTAATAAATTTAAGATTTGAGATTTGATATTAGTCTCCTAAAACACCCCAGTCACTCTTACAAAAACGATCATGAACCATCCCGAGGCCCTTTCATCTGCATCTTAACAATCTCTTCCTCTAACATATGATTCCCCCTTTAAACAAAATTCCCAGCATGTCACATACCTCCCTAGTAGCAGCAACTTCAATCCTAGCTTCAACATAATCCTGTGAAGACTGTGAGAGTTCCCTGACATGATCCAAAGAATCCCTGACCATGCTACTAATCACCCTTCTATTAACTCTGTCATAAAAGTCTATGATCACTTTCCCCTCCGAGCACACACTTCCAGAGTTTGTAGGAGCCACTCTTAACCTTCTCTGAGAAATTATGTTATTTGACAGAGAAAGGACCTTGACTGGATTACTAGATGAGGCATGATTATTAACGTGTAATAAATTTGAGACCTCCTTAATAAAACCTGAACTGGTTCAATCTCGGGAAACCAAGATTCTGTCTCTTACACACGAATTTGAACAGCTATATTTGTCACGGTTGAACCTGTTGTCCTCTATGACCACCTTCAATGACTTAGAACCAACCGGTTTATCCACAGAACCAAGATCCCCAAGAATATCTCTCTGCCCAACAGGCTGCTCAATAACCAAGTGGACATCATTTTCTCTTTGCAATGATTCCTCCTCCTCTCTTATGTTCATCCTCCCCAACTTATTAAGATCATCTTCTGAGTCTTGCATAGGATAGTCTGACCTGTTGTTAGGCTGAAGAAAAAATTTATCCCCGATCCATTTAATATTAAAGGCTAGCCCAGTAGGACAAAAATCCTTAGAAGAGGCAAGAGAAGGCTCATTACATTCGGTTGGACCTTTTCATCTGGGAGAAAAGATTCTCTTAATCCCAAACCCACGTGGCCTTCCACTTGAGAAGTCCTATAATCCATAAAGACTGACTGCCCACAATGAGAAGTACCTACTTTTGACTTACTCGATAAGCCTGTCCCCTACTAACACCCTTCCCACCACTACACTGTCCATTATTCAACCAAGAGCAGACTTTAAGCCTAGAATTCTATGCAGAATGAATTCGGTCTACTGCCAGAATAGGACAACGATCATCCTCTGCCTCGAAAACTGCATGATCACTATTCAAAATTTGTAAAAAAATTCTCCGGTTAAATCAACACAGACCCCATGGTAATCTTAACTTTGAACAATCTACCATAGGAATCCACGGTGACCGTCTCAGGGACATCGAAGGGACTTTCTACCCTGAGCAGAACATTTGCCGACAAAAAATC
The DNA here is from genome assembly GCF_006381635.1 of Hibiscus syriacus. Lineage (NCBI taxonomy): Eukaryota > Viridiplantae > Streptophyta > Magnoliopsida > Malvales > Malvaceae > Hibiscus > Hibiscus syriacus. The sequence continues at coordinate 35,832 of NW_024062004.1, read as the reverse complement.
AGTTCTGATCTTTGAATCATCCTTAAAACATAAAAACCTCCCCCACTTCCCAATAAGTTGTTCCATGAAAAACTCATTCCTGCACCGAAAAGGCAAACCCCACAATTCAATCTGGCACAAAGCCAAAGGAACTTCATTCTCATTCAAAACTGGAGCCAACCAGTCAAAACACAAGGACAACTCATCATTCTTATTCTCCCAAGCAAATGAGAATTCATCAACCGAATCAAAGGTGATGATGCAAGCCTTCCATGTATATCCCCATCTTGAGACCTGGATTCTCAATCCCTCAAACTCCAAAGCTTCCTTGACTGACTCAAATTCAAAGAAAGGTTTCATAATCCCAGTTAAAGAACGTTTAACCCAATCCGCATTGTCTTTCTAGATATACAACTCCCTAGCAATCCTCATCCCATTTGCTTTTTGACTGGAACCCTCCAGGAGTGGCCTAGACACTAGCACTCTATTCTTATTGAAATTGGACTGCACAACCTCCTTATATGATCTGGAATCCCTGAAGCAATCCATCGGCTGAGCATTCCTCTCAATATATAAAGTAACCTGCTTAGAAGTCGAAGGCACCACCTTTCTCTTCCTCTCAACAACCACCCTCCTATTTGACTTCTGATACTTAGCAACCCCCACAGATAATCTCCTCCCATCAAACCACTTACCATTGATAGACTGGATTGCTAACTTCCTACTTTCCTCATCAGCGAATTGGACAAAAGCAAAAGTAGAGGACTTTTAATTTGATTTCTATAAGAAACGTGGAATGAAAATTCTTAAAATCAGACCATAATGATCAAAGAAATCCCTTAACACACGCCTTGAGACCCTCTTACTGAGATTATCAATGAACACGGTCCATTCTTCCTCATCGGAGGGATAACGACTATTAGCACTCCCTCTTTTTCTCTCTCTACCTTTCTCGCTCATAATTTCTTTTTAAATTTTCCCCATAATGAATATTTTTGTTATTTCTTTCTTTAATAATTGAAGCTACTTTTTCTTTAGTTTTATTTTGACTTTCTTATCCTTTACTTTTCAATAGAATGGAGAGATAACGACGAGAAGATGAGGTGAAAAACCGGCCCTCCAAGAAGGCACCTGATGCTGAGCAGGCAATTCCAAATTGAGTTTGGACTTTCTAAGCGTCTCTGTTAGATATTTTATAATAATAAGCTTATTGGTGACTATATTTCTCTAACAGACTGATTGTTTTCTTCATTTCTCTTTTTAGGCAATTGGTCTTCAAACCGGTGGACAACAATCTGAGGGAAACTTAAAATCGTTGAAGGATAAATTAAGCAAGAAAGAAAAAGATGTACCAGAAGGATCATCCCTAAAGACTGCTGGACCTGGTGGTGAGATAACAGCAGGTTAGTAGTCAAACTGAGCATCTGGAAAATATTATCATGAAATTTATTATTTTATCTACTGTCCGGAGTCATAGCCTTGAACTTTTTCCCTTTCCTACAATGCCGTTGCTAAATGGTATTTCTATTGATTGAGTTGTTTGACCAGAAGAGTTCTGTGCTTGTGGAAATATCAAATTTAAAGCAGTAACCTGCTAAATAATGAACATGTCAATGACTTGATCTATCTCTCAGGAGTAGAGCCACAATATGTAAGCAAGGGCACTTCACCATCCCGAAATTCCCAAAACAAGCAGGTTTTAGTTTGAATCTATAGAACTTTATGTTTTGAAATTCTAGAAACATTAAAGGTCAGGATTTTAGCAATGGATATAGAACACTTCACATGTAAAAACACCGTCTTCGTTTTTGTAGCACATTTAAAATTAGCTGACCCTTATTCCCATATGTAATGGGGTAAGGGGAAGGTAGGATAGTAGGTTGCTCCTAATGCCAGGTTGAGAGAAGCTTCTGTGGGAGACCTCCGAATTATGAATTTCCCACCGTGGGACTCGATCCCACGACCACAAGGTTAAGAGCCTTGTGCTCTACCAACTGAGCTGGACAGACAACTCCTAACAGTGCTACTTATAACTTATCAATAGTCCCCATTATGAAATGTTCAAACCTGACATCCCCCCAGCTGGCAGCAAACATGTATTCATTCAACCTTTATGCTTCAATAGGTAGAAAGGACAGTAAACTTATCATCTAATGTTACGCTATAAAGTAGGACATGAATTTTAACGACTAGATTACCAAGTTTTACATCCTTCCTACCAGTTAAGTATTAGTTTTCTTTGGTTTAGCTGGTACAAAAGGCGGGAACAATTAGGAGGGATAAATGTGTAAATAAGCCTTTTCGTATACAAATACTATGCAAGTTCGATTACAACTATTGGCCATTTATTGAAGCTTATTTGGTTTAGCATCAATTGTATGTTTTACATGCAGGGTTTTTATTGAAGAAAAGTGGAAAAACAAATGGATGGAGTAGACGATGGTTTGTTTTGAATGAGAAAACTGGCAAGGTTACTGTTTTGTGCTTCAATTTATTTTTGTTGTTTCTATCTTAGCGTGGGAGAGTCTGTATAGTTGATAATCCATATTATTTTCTCTTTGTTCAAGTAATGTTGCTTAACAGTTATCTTTGTTGCAGCTTGGTTACACAAAAAAACAAAAGGAAAGGCATTTTCGTGGTGTCATTACATTGGAGGTATGAAATTGATGTTCAGTTCTTCCTCTTCCTTGCTTTTGTGAGACTGTTGTTGGGTAGTCACCCTAATATACATATGCATGTTTTCTTATTGTTGAATCCTTCATTACTGAGAATCCCTCTTTTTGTGATTATAGAAGTTGATTAATTTTTTTAGTTAAATTTTAATGATGCAACATGTACAATATGCATTCCCTATTTTCTCTGTTGCTTTCTCTTTGCAAGTTGTTTTATATGTTCTGAAATAATTTGAGAATAATTATTGATAATGAAAATATTCAACAATCAGAACACATGATAAATTTGAAACGAAAAGTTAGTGACAGAAGCTTCAGCTTCTCTCTTGAATCTAGGTGACCTAACACCGTTTCTTTTATTTCTTCCCCGAATCCCTCTCCCTCCTCTCTAGGTTGACCGCTCCTTCGCTATCACCGTCGTCAGACGTCGTGCCGGCTGCCACCTCCGGTGGCCGTTGACCACTAAAACTTCAAGATATGTTCGCCTCAATGCCAAAAATAAGGATATTGGCTTCGTTTCTTGAGGGATATACTGCATCACAGTGGATCTACACCGAGGTTCACCATATCAGTCGCCGTCGCCGGTGGATTTTTAGGCACAAACATCCTTGGTTGACTCGATCCGACACCAGTAATCCAAATCTAAGTTTAGATTTGCGAATAAAGGCCCCCATATTCACAAAAATGACCGAGAACAATTCAGCTTGGAATATTGCGATCTCCTTCGGTAGCCACTGGTTTCTCTCGGAACAGAGGTATGCTGCTCCCGGGGTTTTTCTTAGCCTTCCCACCTTTGAGATTAGCTAACGGAGGAGCCAGAATATGGTTAATGGCCCCGCCTGAGATTTTTGATTCAAAGCTGGACACTAGGAGGAGAATACGGGATCTCCAATCACTACTAGAAAATAAAACGTGCGTCGGTTGTAAACAAAAGAATCCTCAGTGGGCTTCGGTTTCCTACAGAGTTTTCATGTGACTTCAGTGCTCCAGGAAACATAAATGTTTAGGTGGCTAGATCTCGTTCGTTCGTTCTACTATCTTGGATTCATGGTCCGACATCGCCTTAAAGAAAATGGAAATGGGTGGTAACGAGAAGCTCAACATTTTTTTAGCACAATATGGTGTTTCTAAAGAAACCGATATTGTTACCAAGTATAATACTAATACCGCTAGTATTTATCGTGATCGTATCCAAGCCCTCGCCGAGGGCAGTGTATGGAGGGATCCACCAGTTGCAAAAAAACTACCAATGGTGGTCCTGGTGGTAATCGGAAGCAGCCGTTGAGAGGTGAAGGAAGCTGGGGTCAGGGGAAGTCCAGATCGAGTGAGGATATACATATGAGATCCCAATTGGAGGCTACATCGGCAGAAAAGGAAACTTTTTTGGTGAGGAAAATGGCGGATAATGAATAAAGGCGAGAAACTCTGCCTCCTTCACAACGAGGGGAAAATGGGATTGGGAGGTTACCTTTAGTATCGGCATCACCAACTCAATCTGCCGCAGATGTTGTCCACGATGGAATCAAAGAGTTCACCACAAAGGGGTATTGTGATGATAAGTCTACCGAAGTAGTAAGAAAGGGGAAAATGGTTTAATAATTGGTGGAAGGAAGGTAATAGAAAATACAGTAAAGGGTATAAAAGTGGATGTTTCTATTTATTTATTAAAAACTTACCAGAGAAGATCCATTGGAAAAGGTTTGGATCTCTATTTTGCACCCACAGTCGGGTAATTGATGCTTTCATTCCAAACAAAATAAATTCAAAAGGGGTACATTTGGGATTCATTCATTTTGCAACAATCGAATAAGCAAGGAAAGCGATTTCAAAAATGAATGGTTCTTATATTGACAACAGCAAAATTAGTGTTTCTTTGGATAAATTCAAACCTCGACAGTCTTATTGGAGGAAGTCTTTGACAACTGCTCACCGCAAGTCTGGGATGGAAGTTGTTTCGAAGAATAATCATTCTGAAGTTGAAGGTGTTGTGGACGAAGATATACTTCAGGTGTTGAGTAAATATCTAGTGGGATGGTGTGAGAACTTTACCAAAATTGGTGATATTGCTAGTCAAATGCAAGCCAAAGGCCTCACTAGATTCTTGCTAATGAGAGCTGCTGGAAATTTAGTTCTAATGATTTTTGAAGACTCTGCTTCGTTGAGAAGTATGAAGAACAAAAAATCAAAGACTCTTTCAAAGTGGTTTTCCAAAGTTTAAGCTTGGTCAAAGAGTATGGTGGTGGAGTGTTGTCGAGTGTGGTTAGTTTGCGAGGGGATCCCTTTTCACGCTTGGAATTGGGAAACTTTCAAAAACATTGCAGATAAGTGGGGCAAAATATTAGCAATCGACGAAAGCTGTCAGTTTCTTTCATCTTTTGATCTGGCAAAAATTCAAATCCTAACAAAGGCGCATGAGAGAATCGATGAATACTTGGAGTTGAAGGTCGGTGATAATTTTTCAAAATCATGGTGCATGAAATAGAGTCTTCCTTCAAACCAAATTCTTGGGTCCCTGACGAAGTCGATACTTCATCAGATCTCGGTTCTCTAATTGAAACTTTGATTTAGTTTTAATGGTTGCAAGTGTTGGTTTTCCTCTATGTTATGTCTTTCTACGTTTTTTTATTTGCTATTGCTGGAGGTGTAACTTAGAAATAGGGCGATTATCTCTGGGATTTTGTGGTTGAGGATGTGAGAGTTTTAGGTGATTCTGGTTTTCTGTAATGGTGTATATCCCCGTATGAGGGTATTCCATGTTTTCATATGTATTCGGCGTTCTATTTAATAAACTATGTGGTACTCTTTTCTTCCTTCTAATGTTCGTTAACATACTTATTAGTATGTGGACGAATACGAAGGGAGTTTTTAATGAGACCTCCAACTTTTATAAAAAAAAAATAACTATCACCAAAATTTTTGATATATGGTCTGGAGTGTCCTTAATTCCTTTCTTGGGAAATCTTATGGGTGTAGTCCTCAATCACTTGGTGCATTCAAGATTTTTCTCCCGAGTGCTCCACTCGGGTATTGATAGAGAAAGAGAGCTTCTTTTTGTACTAGTTGTAAATTACTTCAGTTATATTTTAAAAAGAAAAGACTAATGTGTGAGGGAGAATTTTGTTCATAGATTGCGTATAGGAATCCTGTTATTGTTGATTGGGATTAGAGAATTGTTTCCTTTTATATTGCTCTAATTTATAGATATGATCTCTATCACAATGTTCATATTGAAATATATAGGCTTTTCATCAATATCAATTCCCGCTTCTCTAATTATTTAATCATCAGGAATGCAACATTGAGGAAGTAGCTGATGATGAAGGTGGCTCATCCAAAAGTTCCAAGGATAAGAAGGGAACTGTACCAGAAAAATATCCCAGTCTTATATTCAAGATAACTAGCAGGATTCCATATAAGACGGTTTTGAAAGGTTTTACAAGTTCTATTAAATTGATTTTGTTGTTCCTATACCAATTTGCTTCTTGATTATATGCTTCAATTTCATTTTGCAGCTCATAGTGCTGTTGTGTTGAAGGCTGAGAGCATTGCAGATAAGATTGAGTGGTTAGAAAAGTTAAAAACTGTTGTTGAATCTAAAGGAGGTCAAGTTAAGGTTGAGTCCAGACCTCCTATGAGGCAAAGTCTATCTGATGGTTCACTCGTGAGTTGTTATTTTCCCTTTGATTGAGCGAGTTATTGGTTAATTCCAGTTAGTTTGGGTTGCTTGGGGAGTTTGGTAGATCTTTATTGATCTTAGGCTATTTTGGTTTAGATTGGTTTTGCTAATTTGGTCATTCAATTTGATTGATCAATTTTTAGCTATGAATCAATCTTTTCTTAAAAATTGACCATTGCGCAGCTTGACCAGCAAAAATACAGGATGTGTATCCATCAAATTTTTCGATTATCAAGCATTCCTCTTCAACATTACTCATGTCCCCCTTGCAGGATACGATGGCAAGAAAACCTGCTGATCCTGAAGAAGAGCTTCGGTGGATGTCCCAAGAAGTGCGTGGATACGTGGAAGCTGTTCTCAACAGCCTTGCTGCCAATGTTCCAAAGGTCAATTTATTCTCCTGAATGACCTTTTTCTGTTTGTCGCAGATATGTCATTTCTAATCATCTTTTTTTTTTTTTTAAAGCAGGCCGTGGTTCTTTGCCTAGTAGAGAAAGCAAAAGAAGACATGCTTATTCAGCTATATAGCTCTGTTAGGTCAGCACTAATTATTTCACCTAGTTTACAAGGAGTAAAAACACACTTTTCATGTGAAAACTATGCCTTTTAAGATTAATCCGACATTCTTAGCGCTAATGAAAAATATCAAAAACAGTCTTCTGTCTTCTTTTTGTTTATGCAATTGACATCCATGCATGGCTGTTGAAAATCGTTCTCGTCATTTTTTAATTTTGGCGTATATATTTTTATGGTTTTTTGTTGTCTTAGTCTTCTTTGGGGGAGTAACTTTACTCCTTTATGCTTTGGTGGTCAGTGCCATAAGTGATCGTAGGATTGAAGAACTGCTCATGGAGGACCAAAATGCAAAACGCAGGAGGGAGAGATACCAGAAACAATCTTCTCTTCTTTCGAAACTTACAAGGCAACTTAGTATCCATGACAATCGAGCTGCCGCCGTCTCCAGCTGGTCTAACGACAGTGCAGCAGGTATTATTTTCTTGATTCAGTTTGTGTAATCAAATGATGCCTGGTTCTGCAATGATGGTTGCATTCACATTGTTAATACTATGTGCCTGTAGCATGCTTGTTTTGTATTGTAATGATTTTATGACTCCATACCTGAAATTCTTGTAATGATTTTATGACTCCATACCTGAAATAAGAATTTTCTTCCCTCTTTTGTGATATACAGAAAGCAGTACACGGGCAAGTGGAGCCTCACCAGGTGATGACTGGAGGAATGCATTTGATGCTGCTGCAAATGGACCTATAGGTTCAGGTAGATACTTGTTGAATGGTCATAGCCGACGGTATAGCGACCCAGAACAGGATGGGGATGAGGGTTCAGGTTCAAGATCCAGCAGCAGTAGGACACCGACTAGGTTGCCACCTGCACCGCCACAGTCTGGTTCGTCTTACAGATACTAGAGAGGAACTTTTAAATCACTTCCATTCTTTGCTGGGCATTTTGATCTTTGTTGTCGAATATTTCTCGAGCTAAGCTTATATTGAGTAGCGTTTGTATAGTTTAGTTAAAATTGTTGGAAAAATGATTGGGTTGAAAAAAGAAAAGAAAAAAGCTCGTTTGAAGGAAATTTTGGATATAAATTGATCTTATTACTAAAACTATAAAAATGATTATATATATATATATTCTGTTCTATAATAATATATACACTTATAACATCTTTGTTTGAGTTGGATTTAAATATGATTATAAAATTTATTAAATTTTATTTCCTAATAATTTTTGCAAATCTTATCTATTAAATTAATATTTTCTAAAAAAAAGTTTATTGTTAGTTGGCGTAAGGAAAAAGATTAGTGTTAAATTTAATGAAGTTGCAGGAACTTTACTTCGAGAAATTATATGATTGGCTACTTATTTTTCAATTATTATTATTTTTATTTAGGGTAACGAAAATTATGATGTAATCAGATATAATATTTCTAGTTCCTACAATTTACATATTTATTGTTTTGATCCTAAAAATAGAATTACTATTATAAATTTTGAATTAGGATCAAACTGATACAATTTATAAAATTTGGGGGTCAAATTGTTGCTATATATTTTGAATTAGGACTAAAAACGTTGATGACCAATTAAGTGAAGTCTTTATTTAATTCTGGAAAAATGCATAGATATTCCTAGAATCATTTGGAGTTGACTCAGTGAAGTTGAAACAAATTGCATCTTCTTTCAATGTTATTATGTACAATGTCTTCAATGTATTTTCATGAAAATTACAGCACTAATCATTGGTGTATGCCCTCCTTAAAGGGACCAGAATCATGTAATAGTTTCATCACAACCCCAACCTGCAAAAATAAAACTAAAAATGATAATGTTCTTTCTTTTTCTTTTTCTAGTCTTTAACTGGTTAAATCGTTTTTTTACCGATTTCGTTACCATAAGTTTTTATATTATCAACCGGACGGTCTCTATCCAACCGATTCAATCAGCTGGTCTGGTTAAGAATCTCTCTCTCTATCCATTTGCAGTCTTTATTTTTGCTCGACTTGGGTTAAGAATCTCTCTATCCATTTGCAGTTATTAGTGGTCTGGTAAATTTATTTTCTCACAATATATAATAGCTTAGGTATTAAGTTTGGGGGGAGTGTTCTTTCTTCTCCACGCACGCGTAATCGATTCTCAAACCCTTCTGATAAAATATAGACTATTTTTTTGCCTTTTAAATGGTTTTTTTCTAAAAAAATTCATAAAAAATATTTTGTTAGGTATTCGACCTACCTAACCCGAAGGTCGACAACGTCTCTAAATTTCACCATATTTTATAAAATTAAATTTTTTTAAATCAAATCGATCTCGACTCGTCGATGGGCTGTTGAGGGAGACATTATGACAATACTAATTTCAATTGATAAAGAATCTTAACTATTCACATCTTTTTCTTTTCAATGAAACATCATCTTAAATCATAATTTTCATTATAGTGAAAGAAAAATCAAATCTAAGATAATATTAATTTCAAATAACAGATAATATTAATTTCAAATAACAGAGAATTTTTACTATTCATATATTTTTCTTTAACTAACTTAATGTTGTTATGTGAGTTAGGATTTTTGAGTAACTTAAGGTATTTACGTGAGATAGAGTTTTTCAGTAACTTAGAGTTTTTAAGTGAGTTAGGATTTTTTAGTAACTTAGAATTTTTAAGTGATTTAGGGTTCTTTCACCATCTTATTTGACGAAGATTATCGACTTTTCGATTTGATAATGAAATTTCAAATACTGTTGGAGTTAATCTGTAACAACCCGAATATTTACAAAAAAATAAGTATTAATTGAAATTGAAGGTAAATTGTGAAAATGGGTGAAATTAAGTGACTAAATTAAAATTTATGAAAACTTGTATGCCATTTTCGAAGTAAAAGAAATTCAGTGACCAAGCTCTGAATTTCCCCTAAAACTGTCGACAGAATTGGTTTTATAAGCGTGTTTTCTGGTTTTAAACCAGAAAACACAAATGATAATTTCTTAAGTTTTCCTCCTCCCGTACCCTTACTTCCAAGCCCGATTCCGACGCCGTTCGACCTCCAATCGAAAAATTGAAACCACCGTCGTGTTCATCTTCGACCCGTGAACAAAACCCAGTAAATCAATTATAGCGAAACACTGTCAAACGACGTGAATTTCGAGTCAAAGTCTCGACGTTTATTTAGCTCTATCGCCGGGAAAATCTTAAATTCACCGCCGATCGTTGCTCCGTTTACGACACCTCCTGCACCATCGTGTTCCTTGTGTCGTTGCGAGTCCGCCGGTGTCAACCTTGTTCGCCGTCGACGGCGGCGCGTGAAGAGGTGGAGCAGTCAAAGATTCGGCCGAGTTGAAATTCGAGCTCTCCGTCGTTCAAAAATTTGAACCAATCATTGTAAGTATCTCGAAATCGCTCAAAATAATTTTTAGAAATTTTTCCGGAATTTTTAGGCCCCCGGAGGTGGCCTCACGCGCCACACGCGCCGCCGCAAGGAGAGTGAGCTGCTGGAAAACCGGTTTGAACGGTTCCGACCGGTCTGACCCGACCCGACTGACCCGACTCGACTGACCCGACCCGACTGACCCGACCGTTGACCGTGACCGTTGACCGTTGACTTCCTTTGACCAAAACTTAAAATGGCTTTGATCGACCCTTAAACGACCGTAAATCTTTTCCGAGTATACCTATTATGATATTTTTCGACGTCCCAAATCCGTTTCCGAAGTCCATTTCGTCAAATTTGAACCCGAAGGCCTCCAAATCAACGGTCAAAGTGGTTGACTTTGACTTTGACCAAGAATTTGAATTTTCGAAAAGTCATACTTTATATTTTTCGACTTCCTGATTCCGATTCCGCAATCCGTTTGGCCAAATTCAGACTCGAAATACCACAAATTGATAGTCAAACTCGAAAAATGCTTATATACTTAAGAAGTCTAGCTTTGAACAATTAAATAGGATTTGGGACTGATAGATTATTATTGTTTGAAGGTACAAGAGACTCTCCGGATCGTTCGACAGCTCGACCCAGCTCTTCTAGATTAGTTAAACCACGAGTGTCAGTATTCACCCGTAAGACCCGTAAATTTTATGATTTTAGAGATTTATTTATGTTACCCATTAGTAATATAGTGTTTTTATAAATTAGGTTCGAAAACTGTAGCAGAGCGTGGTGAAACCAACAATCAGTAGATCTACTATTGAACCTATTATCGAGGTGTGTTCCTGTTTACTACATAATGGTTTTATATGTTTTGAAATATGGTACATTGAAATCTATGGATTATTATTGTTGGTACACCGATTTATTGTTGATGATTTATGGACTTTGATGACTGGTATATGGATATTGATTTTGGGATGGATTGAACTACAATTGTATAGCTCTGATCAAGCTAATAAACGGGCCTAATGTGACTCTTGAGGGCCCCAAGATGTTTAATTAGGTCGGCTTTCCTTTGCTGTGTGCTTAGGGTAAGCTATATGGACTTATTGACTTGGGCTTAAGGATACAAGCATCATAGCCTATCCTTAAGTCGGCTTTCTTTTTGCTATGTGCATAAAGTAAGCTATATGGAAAATAATTTATGGAACTACTGATGGTGTACCAGAAAAGGGTTTAAACTGTGATTTTCAAAAGTTAAACTCTTTTACGAATTTGTGAGATTTACTGGACTATGATTTGTTTAATGTACCTATTGTGATTTTATGGTAATGTTGGGACACACTGAGCCTAGCTCACCTTTCGAAAATGTTTTTCCCCTTTCAGATATTGTTGGTTAGATACCTCGGTTCGAGCACTTGGATGATCAACATATCTCTTGAAGTATATCTGATTGTAATATCTTGCAAGTTGACTTTATTCTGGTGACATGGATCTATTTTAAAGTATTGGATTTTATAATGATGATACTTTTGCTATTACTATTCAGTTTATCGTGGTTTTGATTTTTAAGATATGTTTTAAATTAATTTATTACTGATTGGTTTTATATTTAAGAGTTGAGTTTTAATAGTATAATTTATTATAATTTCATGTCATGAATAATGTGGTTTTACATTGATTGGATAACGGTTTCAGAAAATGCCTTTAAGAATCATGTATGTGATCCACTAGACTTAGTCGAAACGCATAGGTCGGGTCTAGGGGGTTACATAATCAAAATTTAACACCATCTTCGCTACACTTCAGGTTATCAACCTCTTTGATTCCACTACATTAATCAACAAGCTACTTAAACAATGATTTCGCAGTTCGAACAATGATTGACACATGCATTGTCGATTCAGTTGAATGGAACTTACACAATCTTACATCAAACAAAAACAAAAACAAAAATTTACAGCAAATATTTGCAAAATTTATTCAAAACTCAATTTCTTTTCTCACACAATCTTACAATTCCAATATTTAACTATATAAGAAAATAAAATAATTAAAAAAACAAAAACTTACATCAAATATTTGCACAATTTATGCAAAACTCAATTTTTTTTTCTCACGTAATCTTTTTTCCCCAAAAAAATTTACAATACAAACTCGAAACACCTATTTATACTTAAAAAAATGATACCCAACCGCCATAAACGATTAGTTGAATAGAACTCGCCACGTGGAGGTGTTCCATTCAACTAGCCATTTATGGCTGTTTGAATCTACAAATTGTCTAATGTTCAAACAACGACTATAATTTTCGAATTCAAATGGAATTCCTCACCTCCACGTGACGAGTTTATTTCTTTCTTTTTTAAAATTTTAAAATAATATATATATATATATATATATATATAATTCTAATTCTAAAAATTAATTATATTTTAAACTAACTCGTCACGTGGAGGTGGCGAGTTTCTTAAAAAAAAAAACTTTCTTATCGGGGCCCACATCCCTGAGTCCATTAAAAATAATTTTCAAACTGATTAGTTTATCTAACACTATAGCAAATATCATAAATTACAAAATAATTTTCGAAGTGTCATTGGGCTAATTAATTTAAGCATTTGGATTATTGGCCCAATTTTGTTGTCGTTTATAAGGAATTTAAAAGAGAATTAAATTTGGAAGTAAATTATGAGTTACAGGAAGCTTTCATATTGTTAATAGATACCAAACATTTCGTATTTTGCCGTTTTGTTAGGAAATTATGGATTAAAGTTGATTTAATAGAGGCTTTTAATATTAATTAAATTTAGGAATAAATATATCAACGATAAATTATATTTTTAGTATCTAAATTATTAGTTTTGTTTCGTTTTAACACTAAAACTTTCATTTGTTTTAAAATTATACCTAACGTTTATTTTTTTGTTTCATTTTAGTACACACGTTAAAAAACTTAACGAAACTTTTATGGGTAAATTTTATCATTCATTACTTAACTATCCTTTTACTCATATTTTAGTCACTAAAGTTTAAAAATTTCCAATTTAACTACTCAACTTTCAAATTACTAATCTTTTAATCATCTAATTTGTTTTATTAATAATTTTGTGGCATGAAATTTTTTATTATTTTATCAATATATAATTAAAATAAAATAAATTTAAAAATTAGAGTGATTAAATTTGGAGTAATTTAAAAGGGAGATTTTCCTGAAAAATCACTTTTTTAAATTATTTACGTGTCAGCACCATTAGAGAAAATATTACAGATCTAACACCCTTTACAGAAAGGCTTGACCCATGCACCGCGCCTTACGTTGATGTGGCGCTATGTGGGGTAAGACGTGACCCATGCATTGCGCCTTACGCTGATGTGGTGCCACGTGGGGTAAGGCACGGTGCATGGGACGTGGCTTACGCCAACTGGAGCCACATCAGCATAAGTCGCTGTGCATGGGCCACATCTTTCTGCCAACTGACACGCGTCAGAAAGGCGCAGTGCATGAGCTGCATTGGTATTTAATATGAACCATTCACACTCCCCTCATCCGCCCGTTACACTCCCCATCCCATCCTCCCGTTCACACTCCCCATCCCATCCTATAAATCCCCCATCTCAACTATTTTCACCACACCAAATCCTCTCAAATCATATCAAAAACCAAACCCCGGCCAAATTTTATTTAGAAGGTAATATATTATATTATATTCCGTTTAATTTATTTTTTAGTATTTTATTTAATTACTTTTTTGCAGTTATAAAATGGAAGACAATCTACTTCGTTTGGATGAAAATCATATATCGAGATATTTTGCTGATATGGTAACATTTTTAAATTTTATTTTAATTTAAATTATTAGTAATAATTTATTTATTTAATTTTTTATTATTAGTTTATATATTAATTTTTGTAATTATTAATATTTTTAGGAAAACGACCATATATTATATCCTTCCATGGTATTTCGCAGCAATGTGTCAGATACAATACATATATTGGACAAAGGGTGGTTGCCACATTGGACCCAAAGACTCTATTGCTGCTTTGATCTCAACTCCGCAATATGAAATGACACATTTTTTTTCCCTCGTGATAACATGTAAGCATAAGTTTTGGAGGAAAAAAGCCCAAGAATTTGCATATTCTCCTTCAACAACGGCAAAAACAACTGGAAGAATGTTGCGATTACTATCTTGGACAACTGTCAATAGTAAAACTTGCTTGTATTTTCCATACAAGAAAGTCCCGTCGATCTGGACCACAAGCTTGCAGTATTTCACAGCATTGATGCACTGTGGGTAAGTCCAAAAAACCCGGTAGAATTGGCATCGATCGCGAAGAACTCGATCATTATGGTATGTATGGAAAGTTTCGAAGTCCATAATTATCCCAGGATTCAACCTTCGCACCACCCTAAACTAACTTGGAAGTTCGTTGTAAGATGCATCCCATTCGCCATGAAGTTTTTTAATCGCACTCTACTTTGCCAACCATGCTTTTCTGTATGAGACGGAATACCCATACTACGATTGTATAGCTAAAATCAACACAACAATAGCTATATGAGAGCTTGCTTTTACCAAGGGCATGATGGCTTGTCATATCACTTCAGAGTTCAAGTTGGGATGATCTTGGCTGATCCCTCCAGCACAACATGTGTGAGGACCATTGTATATCATTAGTTCCCATCTATTATTTTTCATCTTCCTCTTCGATACGCGAACCATCCAATTGCATCCGTTTTCACGTCGGACACAGTAACATACATACTTTTCTGGCGTAGAGCGGTCAACTCTGGACTGGACAGAATTACGGATATTGTAATTTTTTTTGTCATCAACACTTATTCTTTTCTTGAAAACTCCATGCCTAAATATAACTCACTATTAATTATTGATGAGTTAAATCCATAGTCACAGAGATTAGCCATATCCGCAAATTCTGGCCCGTACATTGCACTATAGTTAGCTTCATACATGTGTGCTGCAGGTTCAGTTTGTACCACATTTGTGAGAACTTCATCTATATGATCATCATCATCGGTGTTGAACTGCGATGATTCTGGGTGAACGAATAGTCCAGTCTCAACATCATCTGCAGCTAGCTCACGAAGCGATTCTTCTGGTGGAGATGAGGGTTCTTCCATGCTGTCCACATTTAGGTCGAACAACTTGCTACTTGCATGCCTTCCTCTTGAACTATAAGGCATCTCGACATTGAGATCAAAAAAGCTCGTAGTAGAATGCATTCCCTTGAAACTCAAAGCCATTGTGTCAAATGGAAACTGCACAGATTGTTGTGTCGAGGGTATCTCTATATTTAGGTCAAAGAAATTGGCAGATGAATGCCTTCCCCTTGAACTGGACGCGATGTTGTTACACGGATTATTTGTAGACCTACCTCGGTACAGATCGTAAGGAATTACAGATGAATGTCTCCCCATTGAACTTGATAGGATGGCACCATGTTGCATATTTCCCATTACGGCGTTAAAATCATTACACATTACTGTAGTTGAGCTGTCAACTTGATCAGCTTGTTTAGCCAGCCCATAGTGGGAGCTTAATGACAGACCCCGTACAACACGCACTTCAATAAACTTTACATACATCTCCGTATTGACGTCTGAATAATGATTTTGAGAATCAACTATCATTTCAACATCATCATTGTTCGATAATTCAAACGTTGTATAAGTTAACGGAAACAATGATGTTGGAAATCTGTACTGAAGCGACGACAGTCTTCTAGTACTTCCAACATGAACCTTCCTTGAAATCTTCGTTATCAGCTCCTCAAGAGTTATATTTCTCTTGAAGGATATTATAACAAAATGATTTGATACGAACACAACATCGGTTTCATCTTCCTGAATTTCTCCATCATAATAAACAATAGCTGAAATTCGCGTGATTCTTAGACTTTGAAAGGGAGACGGTCTTATATATGCAAAAAAAAAACCCTGAAACAAGCCTAATTAAATAAATGTAACCCACTAATGAATATAAAACTAAAAAGTAAAAAAGTAATTTAAAACATATCATAAAATCCAAATCACGATAAACCGAATATCAGTAACAAAAGAGTAATCATTATAAAATCCAATACTTTAAAATAAAGGTCCATGTTTCGATAATAAAGCCAACTTGAATGATAAAAATATTACAATCAGATGTACTTCAAGAGATACATTGATCTCCAAGTGCTTGATCCGGGTATTTAACCAACAGTATCTGAAAGGGGGGAAACATTTTGAAAAGTGAGCTAGGCTCAGTGCGTCCCATTATTTCAGAAAAAACATCATATGAAAAACCATCAATTATAATCATGTCAAGTATCATGGAAATCCTGATAAAACATAAGATATTAAATCATATAATATACCCTCATCCCGTACACCATGTGTAGTTCTCAGAATTGCGTCTATGGGGCAACCTTATACCCATTAGTATAAGGGGCCAACCTAAGGGAACATTTCGGGGCCCGAAAGCCTACCCAAGTGCCGCCTTAGGTCCGTAAGGATTTACCAGCTTGATCAGAGCTATACCTCCATACTCCAGCCTACCCAGATAATATCGCCATAATATATTTCAAATAACAAGGAAAGATTTCCATGATCCCTATCCGGTAAAATAATACCTTCCATTGAAACCAATTATTCAAATATCATATATAAAGTTCCATCATGGTTCATGAACCATCATCCATTGAATCATAAATTACAGTGAAGTGTATATATATATTTATCAAACCAATTAAAAACATCAAATAGTACTTAGGGAACACACCTCGATAATAGGGTCAACTGTAGATCTATTGTGTACTGGCCTCGCCACGCTCTACTACAGTTTTCAAACCTAATTCATAATAACACTATATTACTAGTGGATAACATAATTAATTTATGAAATCATAAAATTTACAGGTCATACGAGTGAATAATGGCACACGCAGTCTAACAGATTTAGAAGAGCTGGATCGAGCTGTCGAACGATCAGGAGAGTCTTTTGTACCTTCAAACAATTATAATTATCAGTCTAAAGTCTTACTTTAATCATTCCCAGCTAAAACTCTTAAGTACATATGCATTTTCCGGGTTTGACTAACAATTTGGAGGCTTTCGGGTTTGAATTTGGCCAAACGGACTGCGAAATCGGAAACAGGACGTTGAAAAATCGGTTCAAAATCGGTCAAACCGGTTTTAATGCATTCAAACTGCGGTAGAGCCTTCTCCACGCGTAGTGGTGGCGCGTGGGACCTACTCCACCAGAATTTTTTTTATAAATAATTTAAGCGATTTTGAGGCATTTACAAAGCTCGATTCACAATTTTAAACGGTGGAGAGCTCGATTTCCACAAATTCGAAACTTTGACCGCTTCACCTCCCTCACGTGCCGCCGTCGGGGACAAGGAGGACACCGACGAACTCGAAACGACACAAGGAACACGATGGTGCGGGAGGTGTCGAAAACAGAGCAATGATCGGCGATGAATTTAAGATTTTCCCCGCGGTGGTGCTAAAAAAAGGTCAGAACTTTAAATCGAAATTCACGACGTTTGACAATGTTTCACTTTAATTGATTAACAGGGTTTTATTCATGGGTCGAAAATGAAAACAATGGTGGTTTCTAATCGACGATCGGAGGTAGGACTGCGTCAGGATCGGGTTTGAAAGTAAGGGTGCGGGAGGAGGAAAAATAAGCAATTGGTTTTTGATTTTGAAATCAGAAACGCGTTGCACTTATTTAAGAACATATTCTGCTGACACTTAAAGATATAATTCAGGGCTTGGTCCCTATATTTCCTTCAACTTCTAAAATGGCCTATAAATTTTGGAAACTTTTAATTAAATCCCCAAATTTCACCAAATTACTTAAATATAATATTTTTATTTTTTTCGGGTTGTTACAATTCTCCCCCTCTACAAGAAATTTCATCCTCGAAATTTACCTTATGAAAATAGATGAGGAAACTGAGCCTCTATTGACTCCAATGTCTCCCAAGTAGTTTCTGAGTGTCCTCGGTTACTCCATTGAACTTTGACCATTGGGATATACCTATTCCAAAGAACTCGTTCGTCATTTTCTAAGATATGAATGGGCTCCTCCTTATATGACAAATCAAGTCTCAGCTCTACCTCTTCAACCTGAATGATGTGACGTGGATCTGGACGGTATCGCCTCAACATAGACACATGAGAGACATCGTGAATACGACTGAGCTGGGGAGGCAACTCAAGCTGATATTGCATCACCCCAACCCGTATCCGACCCGAATATGAGTCCGAGATGTCACATTGACTTTTAAAAACGTTATTCTTATAAAATATCAAAATATTTGAACTCTTTTTAAGAAAATACGATAATATATTGTTGAATCATGTTTGATATAACCAATTTAAGAAAATATACGTTTTATGAACAGTAAAATACGGTATGAACAATACCGTATGAACAATAATGAACAGTACCATGAACAGTGCCGAATGTTAAAATTTTTCCATATTGCTTGAGGGGAACCAATTCCCCTGCTACAGGGTACCGATTCCCTGTTATAGTACTTCTAAGGTACTGCTACAGTACTTTCATAAAATACATATAAATTCATAAAAATCTAAGTTTTCATCTGTATAAAATTACCATTTACATATATACATTTAAAACATTACAAAACTCGTTCAGAGCGTTTCTAATACAAATCCTTTTTTATTACATGCCAACTAAATTCTTTCTAACAAAATAGATATAATTCGATCTATATTTCTGATTTGATCTTCGGTAAGGAGAACTGATCTGTCTTGTTCCTCTTTACTTCTATTATCGCTTTCCAAACCTACGTGTGAAACAATCACACGCTAAGTCGATGACTTAGTGAGGCATATAAAATCTATAATATAACCATATAATATTTCATATAAACAAAATTGCATACATGCACATATATCATCATATTTCTATTCATATATCAAATCCACACATGTACATATATGATTATCTTCTTGCTTATCATTATCCTATTATTATCATTAATACATTTTATCATATCATCATATACTTATCATTTATACCCATCATATATCATTTCATAAAGAAATACACTTAACATCATATAATTCATGTAATACAATTCATATAACTAAAAACATATATCCTTTCATATAACCAATACATGAATCCTGTAATTTATTCCATATAACAAATCACATATACATATCACATTCAATATATTTATTTAATTTCTTTATTAGCCCATGTACACTGTTGAGAACCGAAGGTATGTGAGTACATTAAGGTTGTGCACTAATACTGTCACCACAGCTCGTATAAGTCCCACTGAGGGGCATATGAAATTTGTCCCGAAGGACCTATGTATTTGTCCCGAAGGACCACTGAATATGTCCCGAAAGACCGCGTACACCCTCGACTCTTGGCATGCCAACTATACCTATAGTTCTCGTATCATATAACATGGGCATTTTTTTTGTTTCATATATTCATGTACTCATATCATTGCTTTTATGATAACATATTACATGTGCATATAATCACGTAGTTTACTTTCATGTAATCCATGTCACTTTTCATATGAATTCATATTCATATGTCACATAACTCATATCACTTTGCATGAATTCACATAAACATATATATAATTTGATTCATGTCTTATTCTTATATTATCATATATATATCAGCTATGTTTCATCACTTAATCTCATATCATATAACATGCTCTATCTTCTTATGTTCATATGACATATAATGCATACAAATCATGTCATCTCTTGTTCTCATATGTTTCTAATACATCACATATATCACTAGTGCATTTTCACGTAAACATGTAAATCATATAACATATAGGAATATATATATATATATATATATCCATTTCTATATACTAATACACACATAATAATCACATAATATTTTAAAAGTTACTTCTTACCATAGAACTCCATCATTGGCTCATCGCAAGCCAATGTTTTTTCTAGAACCTAAGTACAAAATAAATTGCACTCACCTTAGCCTTGATTTGATTCAATCCTAATTCTTTGATTGTTCCGGAACTTGTTTAGGCTCAATATCTACATAAACATAATTTCTAAAACAATTATCAGAAGCTTAAACCTTAAACTTGATGTTAATAACTTAAGCTAGTTTAATAAACCAAAATTCTATTTTTTTCCTTTAGGGGGGAATCGATACCCCCCAGGGGGAATCTATACCCCCTGTATAATCTGGAATTTTTCGTTCAAGCCTAGAAATCACATTTTAAGCACAAAAATTCACTCAATTCAACTTGAATACTTCATATTTCATCTCCTTTCATATTCTTAACTTACATATACAAGATTAAACTCATTTATATCTATTTATCTCATCTTAAACCTCAAAATCATCTCTTCTTTATGAACTTCAAGAATCATACCCAAATTTCAATATGTTCTAATTTCAATTCTATCCCTTCATATCTCTTAATTAGACTGATGACAAGTCAAATTTAACTTTAAATTCAACTTATCAACTCTTTTCCGAGAATTTATTTAGAAACTCATTCTCTTTAATCTTTCATAACTTCTTCATCTTTTGATTTTAAGATAACTTAAGCTTTCCTTAAGCTTATTTATCGTCTAATGATCAAAACTCACTCATAAAATCAATAAATAATTTATTAACCAGAAAACTCTTACATTTTCCTTGTTCAATTACTCATTTGCCCTTTGACTCCTTTAATATTTACTAAAAACTTTCAGGAAATACTTTCAAATAAATCATTGAACCTTTCAACTTTTCCACTTTAATCACCAAATTCTAAAATTTTACAATTTAATCACTAACCCATAGTTTGGGATGTTACAGATATGCAACAGGTCATACCCTCTTCAAGAAACAATATGGTCCAATAAATCTTGGACTCAATTTACCCCTTATGCCTGAATCTCAATACTTTCTTCCAAGGGAATACTTTTAAAAAGACATGATCCCCAACCTCAAACTGGATATAATTTCTCCTCTAATCAACATAAGACTTATGTCTATCAAATGGCTCTTTCAAATGGTCACGGATCAATCTGTCTGTGTCCTCCGTCTCACGCACTAACTCAGGTCCCAAAGTATTCCGATCACGCAACTCACTCCAACATATTGGAGTGCGACATCTATGCCCAAGAGGGCTTCATAGGGTGCCATACGAATGCTGACTTGGTAACTATTATTGTAAGCAAATTCCGCCAAAGGCAAAAAGTTCTCCCAGCTACTACAAAAATCAATTACGCAACCCCACAATATATCCTCCAAAATTTGAATCACTCTCTCAGATTGACCATCAGTTTGTGGGTGGAAGGATATGCTATAATCCAATCTCGTTCCCAAAGCCGTATATAGCGCCTTCCAAAATCTCGAAGTAAATCTCGGATCTCGATCAGAAATGATAGATAATAGAACACCATGCAATCTATCAATCTCTGAAATATACAACCCTGCCAGCTTGTCCAATGCATAATTTACCCATACAGGAATGAAGTGAGCTGACTTTGTAAGTCTATAAACAATCACCAGGCTGAATCATTCTTCGAATGAGTCATAGGTAGGCCAGTAACAAAATCTATAGTAATACACTCCTATTTCTATTCAGGAATCTTGATAGGCTGTAATAAACCTGACGATGTTGATGTTCTGCCTTAACCTTTGACAAGTCAGCCACCTAGCCATAAAATCCGAGATGTCATTCTTCATATTGACCCAATGATATCTCTCTCTCAAATTCTGGTACATCTTATCTCCACCGGGGTGCATAGCATATGGACTACTGTGAGCCTCATTAAAACTAATATACCTTAACTCAGTATCATCAGGCACACAATATCGACCCTTAAAGCATAAAACTTCATCCTGATCAAGGGTATAGTATGAGATTGTCCCGTGCTCCACTTGCTCAAAAATAGGAAGCAAAGAGCTATCAAGAGGTTGCTTAGCTTTGATCTCATCAACCAAGGTTGGCTTAACTTGCAGTTATGCTAACAGAGTGCCATCATCATATAAATTCATCCTGGCCATTAATGACCTCAACTTCTTTATCGTCTTTCGACTTAAAGCATCCGCTACAATGTTAGTTTTACCAGGGTGATAATCAATCATGTAATCATAATCCTTCAGAAGCTCTAGATAACGATGTTGTCTCAGATTAAACTCTTTCTGGGTCAGAAGGTACTTTAAACTCTTATGATCCGTAAAAATATAACACTTTTCTCCTTAAAGATAGTGTGTCCAGATCTTCAAGGCAAATATCACTGCTGTTAGCTCCAAATCATGGGTCGGATAATTACAATTATGCGGTCGTAGCTGACGGGACGCATAAGCCACCACCTAGAACACATTCAAGTCTTGAGTGTGAAGCATCACTATACATTGTAAAATCTTTCCCATACTCTGGTTGGATCAACACTGGTGCTTGAGTCAAAACCGCCTTTAATTTATCAAAGCTCTCATTGTTGTGCCTCGCCCCAATCAAACGTCACTTTCTTCCTTAACAGCTTTGTCAAAGGAGTAGCAATGATCGAGAAGCCCTCGATAAATCGTCGATAATATCTAGCTAAGACCAAGAAACTGCGTATTTCAGAGACGTTCTTGGGTCATTTCTAATTTACAATAACCTCGATCTTGCTTGGATCGGCTTGAATACCTCGAGCAGAAATAATATGCCCCAGAAACGACACTTCTTGAAGCCAAAACTCACACTTGCTCAGCTTGGCATATAGGCAATGATTTCTCAAGGTCCGCAGAACGATCTTTAAATGCTCGTTATGCTCTGCTTCAGTCCAAGAATAGAACAAAATGTCATCAATGAATACTACCACGAATTGATCCAAATATGGTTGGAACACCCGATTCATCAAATCCATGAAAGCTGCGGGAGCGTTCGTCAAACCAAAAGGAATCACTAAGGATTCATAATGACCATATCTAGTGCGAATGTCCATCTTTGCAACATCAGACTCTTTAATTTTTAATTGATAATACCCCGAACGAAGATCAATCTTAGAGAATACTGTAGCTCCTCGCAATTGATCAAATAAGTCGTCAATCCTAGATAATGGGTACTTATTCTTGATCGTTATCTTGTTCAACTTTCGATAGTCAATACATAGCCTTAGCGACCCATCATTCTTTTTCACGAACAGAACTGGAGGTGTCATGGAAATAGGTGCAGATCCTGGATAAGTTTCAATCTCGAATTCTACCTTTTATCAGGAGGTAACCTAGGCAACTCCTCTAGAAAGACATCAGGAAACTCGCTAACTGTATGAATCTCCTCAATCGTGGACAAGGAACCTTTAGTGTTCAAAATACAAGCAATGAAAGTCTCATATCCCTTTCGGACCATACAATCAATTTCCATAGCTGAAACTATGTTGGAGAGATAGCCGCGACGTTCACCAATTAACACCACAGTCTGACCATCCAAAGTCTTCAGAGTAGCTCTCTTGTATTCACAATCCAAATTTACCTTGTATTTATTCAACCAATCCATCCCAAGAATTAAATCGAACTCCTCTAAAGGAAGCTCCATAAGATCAACAAGAAAAATTTCTCCCTGAACCTCCAAAGGACAACGCCGAAATACTTTATTCACTAACACTGACTGTCATACTGGACATGTGACTGTAACAGTACTATCAGTGTCCTGTATCGGAATCTGAAGGTTTCGAGATACCGAAATCGATACATAGGAGTGGGTGGAGCCATTGTCCAGTAATGCAAAGTATGGGATATAATAAATAGTAAATGTACCTGCAATAACCTCAGGCTCATCTTTTTCATCCCGACGTCTGGTGGCGTAAACCAAAGCTGGTTGCCTGGCTGTTGAAACTGCAGACTCTCGAGTCTGCTGGGGTCAAGCTCTACTATCAGCTCTTGATGCTGATCCAGAAGGCTTTCCATGATTACGACCTTTAGCTAGGGTATGAACTGATGCCAATTAACGCACAGGAGTTTGGGTAGCTATCCGCTCAGACGAAGCTAGTGGATAATCCCTCCGAAAATGACCACTGGATCCACACTGATAACAAAGACTCATCTTCTTACGACACTCTCCACTGTGTCGATTACCACAATAATCACAAAGGGGCACCTAAGGTAGCCTTGAAGGACCACCTTGACTTATAGCTGAAGGTGAAGATGTTGCAAGCCTGAACATTTATTACTCCTCTGAGGGGCTGAAGTACGAGTCCTCTTCTCAGACTGTGCAGATGATTCAGTAGGGCCTGAAAATTTCTTAGATCGCTCCTGATCTACATGCTCTCTACCAGGAGCAAAACCTCCACCTCCTCTACATCATTGGCTCTGCTCACAAGCACATCAAAAATCTCATCCTGATAGGTCACAATCTGCCTACGCAGCTCATATCTCAGTTCGAGGGCAAATTTACGACATCTTTCTCTCTCTCATTAGGTACCATATTGAATCCATACTTTAACAACTTCAAGAACTCAATCTCATATTCAGAAATAGTCATATCTCCCTGAACCAGATCCTGAAACTGTTATCGTCTCTGAACTAAATAACGTTCTCCCAGAAAACGGCTCCGAAAATACTCCTTAAAGAAATCTCAGGTCAAATGATCGGTAGGAACACTATTGGCCACGGACTCCCACTAGGTGTCGGCATTGCCATCTAACATCGGATACAACACCAGCAGCTCTGACCGCTCCCTGAATCAACTGTAGAAATTGTCTACCAAAATTCTCGTCCAATGTAACTCCAGTAGACTCGGGCTCAATATCGGTCGCTCCTATTATCGGTGTAGTCATGCAAATACTAGTGGCAGGAGGCAAATTTTTCGGGGTCGTAGGATTAGGATCACCTATTAGAAGTGGGGGATCTACTCGTATCTCATCGATCATGTCTGCAAATCTAGCCAGTCGACCTCGCCCATGGCTAGATCGGCGTCCACTTCTAGCACTCATTTTGGTGGATCTCGAGTTTACTACATAAGATAAAACCTAGGGTTAGATAAACACTTGGATTCTCGAACATAATTTAAATCGTAAAAACTTTGTGACATGGACTTAGTAACTTGTTTTGTAAAACATTTCAAAACCGTATTTTCAATTTGGACTCATACACAGTCCGAGGTTTAAAAAACAAAAGCTTTGATACCAATTAAATGTAACCCCCTAGACCCAACCTATGTGTTTCTACTAAGTCTAGCGGATCACATTCATGATTCTTAAAGGCATTTTTCTAAAACATTATTCGATAAATTAAAATCATGTGCTACAAAAGACATTTATGAAATTATAATAATTTAGCAATAAAAACCCACTCATAAATATAAAAATAAAAAGTAACAAAGCATTTTAAAACATTCATAAAATCCAAATCACGATAAACCGAATATCAGTAGCAAAAGAGTAATCATTATAAAATCCAATACTTTAAAATAAAGGCCCATGTTTCGATAATAAAGTCAACTTGCATGATAAAAATATTACAATCAGATGTACTTCAAGAAATACGTTGATCCTCCAAGTGATTGATCCGAGTATCTAACCAACATTATCTGAAAGGGGGAAAACATTTTGAAAAGTGAGCTAGGCTCAGTGTGTCCCATTATTTAAGTAAAAAACATCATATGAAAAACCATAAATTATAATCCTGTCAAGTATCATGGAAATCCTAATAAAACATAATATATTAAATCATATAATATACCCTCCTCACGTACACCATATGCAGTTCTCAGAACTGTGTCCATGGGGCAACCTTATACCCATTAGTATAGGGGGCCAACCTAAGGGAACATCTTGGGGCCCTTAAGCCTACCCAAGTGTCACCTTAGTCCGTAAGGATTTACCAACTTGATCAAAGATGTACCTCCATACTCCAGCCTACCCAGATAATATCCCCATAACATATTTCAAATAACAAGTAAAGATTTCCATGATCCCTATCTGGTAAAATAATACCGTCAATTGAAACCAATTATTCAAATATCATATATAAAGTTCCATCATAGTTCATGAACCATCATCCATTGAATCATAAATTACAATGAATTATATATATATTTATCAAACTAGTTAAAACCATCAAATAGTACTTAGGGAACACCTCGATAATAGGGTCAAACTGTAGATCTATTGCGTACTGGCCTCGCCACAATCTGCTATAGTTTTCAAACCTAATTCATAACAATAATATATTACTAGTGGGTAACATAATTAACTTATGAAATCATAAAATTTACAGGTCATACGAGTGAATACTGGCACACACGGTCTAATAGATTTAGAGGAGTTGGGTCAAGTTGTCGCACGATCAGGAGTCTATTGTACCTTCAAACAATAATAATTATCAGTCCAAAGTCTTACTTTAATCATTCCAAGCTAAAACTCTTAAGTACATATGCATTTTCGGGTTTGACTGATAATTTGGAGGCTTCCAGGTTTGAATTTGGCAAAACGGACTGCGGAATCGAAATCAGGACGTTGAAAAACATAAAATATGGCTTTTCAAAAATTTTAACTTTTTGGTTAAAAGTCAAAGTCAACGGGTTTGACCGACTATGTCGAGGCTTTCGACTTCGAATTTTGAAACATCGGATTCGAACTCAGGACATCAAAAAACATAAAATATGACTTTTAGAAAATTTAACTTTTTGGTCAAAGTAAACGATCAACGGTTAACGGGTCGGGTTAGGTCGGTTCAGACCAGTCAAACCGTTTTTAATGCATCCAAACTGCGGCAAAGCCTTCCCCATGTGCAGTGGCGGTACGTGGGGATGTGTGGGACCTACTCCAACGTCAAAAAAATTACAAAAAAAATTCTAAAAATAATTTAAGCGATTTTGAGGCACTTACAAAGCTCGGTCCACAATTTTGAAAGGTAGATAGCTCGATTTCCACAAATATAAAACTTTGATCGCTTCACCTCCCTCACGAGCCGCCGTCGACGAGGACAAGGAGGACGCCGACGAACTCAAAACGACACAAAGAACACGATGGTGCGGGAGGTGTAAAAAACGGAGCAACGATCGGCGGAGAATTTAATTTTCCCGGCGGTGGTACTAAAAAGGTCAAAACTTTGAATCAAAATTCACGACGTTTGACAATGTTTTACTTTAATTGAATTACAGGGTTTTGTTCACGGGTCGAAGACGAACACAATGGTGGTTTTGAATCGATGATCGGAGGTCGGACGATGTCGGGATCGAGTTTGAAAGCAAGGGTGCGGGAGGAGGAAAAATAAGCAATTGGTTTATGATTTTGAAATCAGAAACGCATTGCACTTATTCAAGAACATATTCTGTCGACACTTAAAGTTATAATTTAGGGTAAGATCCCTAAATTTCCTTCAACTTCTACAATGACCTATAAATTTTAGAAACTTTTAATTAAATCCCCAAATTACTTAAATATACTATTTTTATTTTTTTCAGGTTGTTAAAACACGCACTTCAACAAACTTTGCATACATCTCCTTATTGACGCCTGAATAATGATTTTGAGAATCAACTATCATTTCAACATCATCATTGTTCAATAATTCGAACGCTGTATATGTTAACGAAAACAATGATGTTGGAAATCTGTACTGAAGCGACAACAATCTTCTAGTACTTCCAACAAGAACCTTCCTTGAAATCTTTGTTATCAGCTCCTCAAGAGTTATGTTTCTCTTGAAGGATATTTTAACAGAATGATTTGATATGAATACAACGTCGGTTTCATCTTCCGGAATTTCTCCATCATAATAAACAATAGCTGAAATTCACGTGATTTTAGACTTTGAAAGGGAGACAGTCTTGTATCTGCAAAAAAAACCCTGAAACAAGCCTAATTAATTAAATAATATATGAATTAAAATATAACACAATAATTTTTTTACAAATAAACGTAAATAATTTAAATAATATAATTTTATATTATTACCGTATCAGAAAAAATATTTTGATGTATGCTCCTGCTTTCCAATTTTACAACCACAAAAATAATTGAAAATAATTAGTATAATATATTTTTTCAAATAATCATATATTAAAAATATTATATATTAAAAAAATTTCCTTACAACGAAAGATCGAACGAACTTCTGAATCAAAGAGAAGATTATTGTCGGGCGATGTTTACGAGTTGAGAGGATTATTGTGTGATGTTTTTGGGTTGAGAGGATTGTTGTGTGATGTTTTCGGGTTGAGAGGATTGATGTGTGAATGTTTATGGGTTGAGAGCATATCATTTATAGTCGAGAGAAAAGTTTAAAAGCTGAGAAATACGATAATTAAAAAGGCGCGACCCATGCACCCGCGATAGTAAGGCGCGACATGCACCGCGCCTTACCCCATGTGGTGCCACATCAGTGTAAGGCACAGTGCATGGGCCGCGTCTTTCTGCAAAGGGTGTTAGATCCGTAATATTTAGGGGTGTTCAAAATTCGATTTTAACCGAATTAACCGACCGAACCGAATTAGTTCGGTTAATTCGGTCGGCCACCGAATTAATTCGGTCGGGGAACGATTAAGGATTTTTTTGGAATTCGATTAACAGTTAATTCGGTTCGAAATTGGTTAATTAACCGAATTAACCTTTAAATATAATTATATTAAGAGGCCCAATCCATTTAAAATTTATTTAAAACCCAAATCAATATCAATTAATTAAAATAATATCAAAACTAAATGCAAAATGTTTGAATCAAATTAATTAGATATTATTTATAATTAGATATTATTTAAATTAATTGTAAATTGTTTTTTTAATTAAAAAAATATTAAATTCTAAAATTCTAAAAAATTTCGGTTAATTCAAAATTAATCGAATTAACCGAAATTTATTCGGTTCGGTTAATATTTTTGAAAAAAAGTTCGGTTCGGTTAACGGTAAAAGAAAAAAAAAGTTCGGTTAATTCGAAAATGGTAGTTCGGTCGGTTCGGCCACCGAATTAACCGAATGAATACCCCTAGTAATATTTTCTCTAACGGTGTCTGACACGTAAATAATTAAAAAAATGTGATTTTTTGGGAAAATCACCATTTAAAAGTTAAGTAATTAAATTAAAAAATTAAACATCAATGACTAAAATAGGAGTGAGAAGATGATTGAGTGACGAATGATGTAATTTACATTGAAAAAAGTATCATGTTGTAACGGTTTCGCTAAGTTTTTAAAGATTAGGTACTAGAACGAAACAAAAACTAAATGTTAGTTATGATTTTGAAATAAATGAAAGTTTAGGTACTAAAATTAAATAAAAGTAATTTTTAATAATAAATATATAGTTTACCCATATATCAAATTGAGGAATTAGGGGTTGCTAGCTATCTTATTTTCATTGTGAAAAACAAAGGAAAAGTTTGCCGCGTGAAATACAAAAGAGAAAAAACCCTATCGCTTATTCTTCACTGTGGCCGCCGCCGCAATTCAGTTGTCCGTCGCCTGAATCATCGTCGTAGTTCGATTGTAGCTGTTGTATCCATGTCCGATTGTGTTTTCTCCATTGAAGGTTTTGTTGATGCGTTTGTGTGGTTGACAGTCGTTTTCCGCTGATTGAGAATAAACGCTCATCCACCTCCGTCGTAGTAGAGGTTTCAATTCAGTTACTAGGGAGGCCGTCCAGGTAACTGTGGTTCTGTTGCCCAGTGGTTCTTTGGAGATTTATGCTTTCGAAAACAATAAAGAAAAGAAATGAAAACAGAATGCAAGTTATAGTGGAAATAAAAGAATAAGATAATAAAGTAATATTAATTGATAATTACCGATTCCTGGAATGCTTGTCAAATTCCAGTTCTTAGATCTTTTGAAATTTTGTAAAATGATACTAATAAACAATATATTTATTTATTATTTTACAGTAATATGCCATATTTGTTGCAAATGTTTAGTACGGTAAGTGAGGAATTACAGATTTGGAATTTAGTGGAAGAGGGGAAAAGTAAATATTAATATGCTAGATTGAAAAATATATATATAGAATACTGGAAAGTTGTAATGTTAATTTAAGAATTTGGGGTTATACACGAAATAATAATACTTAAAATTATTTGGTAGGATCGAATTGAGCAGGATCTAATGTCGTAACAAATCTTGGATAAGTGCCGCACTGTAGGTGTTAATTTCACAATCGAATAAGGTGTGTGTCTTTCCCGTATTTATTTAAGTAGGATATGAATGTTAGATAGTCGATTGGTGGTTGTTTGTTGATTATCTGTTTGATGGAGTCATGTGGTTGATTATATGACTATTACGATGATGTGATGGTATTGTTAATGAACTCTTATATATGATTTTCGTTGAGTTATATATGGTATTATCATGCTTCACAATTCACATGTACATGCATTAGGTGAGAGAGTAGTTATCGCCGTCTGTTAAGATATGTTATGCCATCAATTCCGTTGTTTCCAATCATTATGCTGCCAACAGTTTCGTTTAGTTTCAGCATGAACCAATGCATGGAAATGCAACTTTCCGCCGTTTTCCTTTATTTTTTTAATTTGTATTGTTAAGCGGATTTTTGTTTTGTTATCTTTTTATTCAGTGTGTTGGTTGCGAGTGGGATAATTGAATTGATTGAGAGAGCGCTGTGAGGTGAAAGAAAAAGGAAGAAAAATGAGTAGGCTATCGTTTAGGCCACGCCCATTGGACATACACAAGAAGCTACCGATTGTTAAGTCAGTGAAAGACTTCGAAGACGATGACACTCCTACTTCCGCTACTCGTAACTCTCAAATGCTGCGTCTTGCTGCTGTTGAGGTCGAAACGGAGGTACCCTTTTTCACATCTTTACTTTTCATAACTCAAATTTACTCGCATTTTGTAATCTCAAGGTAATGCAAAATCCTGCAAATTGGTTTTAGATTAATAAATTTGCTTTTTTATATAAATGCAGCTTCTTGGAAAGCAGTAATAGAAAATTAGAGCTTCACAACAATGAGACTATTTTTGTTCAAAAACTTCACATGATTTGGCATTGTACAGGCTGTTTTTGTTAAACTATTTTTTTTTGGATAGAAGTTGGAGGTCTCATTAAAATCTCCCTTCGTATTCGTTCACATACTAAAGGTATGTTAACATTGGAAGGAAGAAAAGTAACTTAAATTTATTGATAAAATACCCAATACAAAACACACACAAATATCCTCTCATGGTGATGTACACCATTACATACACCTTAACCCATATAACCTCATCCAAAGCCACAGTCTAATCACCTTACATCTAATTACACCACAGTAGGAATAAAACAACGCAACAAAACATATTACAAATTAAAAGCAACACCTACAACCATATAGACTAACACAACCACAATTGAAGAGACAAGATCTAATGGGACTCGTCTTCTTCAGGAGCCCAAGAGTTTGGTTTGAACGAAGGCTCTATCACATGCACCATGACCTTGAAGAAGTTGTCACCAACCTTCAATTCCACCATCGCATCAATTCTCGCAACACCTTTGTGAGGACTTGAATATTGCCCGATCAAAGGATGGAGACTGACAACTTTCGCGATAGCTAGTAATAAACCCCACTTATCAGCAATGTTCTTGAAAGTATCCCAATTCCATGCGTGAAAAACACCCTCGCAAACTAACATACTCGACGACACTCCATTACCAAACTCTCTGACCAAGCTTCGACTAAGGAGAACCACTCTGCGAGAATCTTTGATTTATCGTTCTTCACACTTCTCAAAGAAGCATTTTCTTTGAAAATCATTAAAATCGCATTACCAGCAGCTCTCATTAAGGTGAAGCCAGTGAGGCCCTTCGCTTGCATTTGTCTGGCGAGATGACCAATTTTGACAAAGTCCTGCACCACCCCACTAACAATTGCTCAACACTTGAAGTTTTTCTTCATCTATAACTCCTTCAACTTTAAAATGATTCTTCCTCGAAACATCTTCCATCCCGGACTTGCGAAGAACACCTGTCGAGGACTTTCTCCAATAAGAATGTCGAGGTTTGAATTTAGCAAAAGAAACACCAATTTTGATGCCGTCGATACGAGAGCCATTCATTTTTGAGATCGCTCTCCTTGATTCTTCGATTGATGCGAAGCGAATAAAACCAAAGCGAACTCCTTTTGAATTCCTTTTATTTGGGATAAAAGCATCAAGTACTCGACCATGAGAGCAAAATAAAGATCCAAACCTCTCCTAATGGATCTTCTCTGGTAAATTTTCAACAAATTATGTGAAGCATCCAGACTTGTCAACTCTGCACCCCTTTGTGATTGACTCCCTGGATCCCTCGTGTACACCATTTACTGCAGACTTGTCATCGCAACACACCGGTATAACAGGCACATGAATACTAGATGCTACAGAAGCTGGATTTGGCAATGGCAGTACTGGAGGAACATGAGAACCTCCATACTTGTCCAAAGCATCAAATCTGTAACTACTACTCAACAACAAGATTCTTCCTTGCCATCTCGATGTGCAATAGGGACTTCAACTTAGCATCAAAAACCATTTTCTGAAGGGCATCATTGGCAGCAACTGCAAATTTAACAGTTGAGAAGAGAGCGAAACCCTTGGGCTTATCTCCCTTGAAGCTCAAATGCGAATCTTCAAAACCTGGAAGCCATCTCAGAAAATTCTGCAGCTCTCTCTCTTTGACAGCTTCAGGCATACCCATAATGAAAATAGTGCGAACTACATCATGATGAGAAGGGTGAGATGACAGAGAATGCGCAGCTGCAGAGGGTGGAGGAACTTGGACCGGAGTTCTTTGCTGAAGATAAGGAAGGATTCCAGCACCCGACATGTGATGAAACTGATGAAGTAAAAAATCCAGTGACCAAACGAAATTCCTGCAAGCTCGGCGATGGAATGCTGTGACTGCCGGCGAAGAAAAGAAGGGTGGAGGTGATGAAGAGATTCCAACAGGAAAAACTTAAGTCTGAGGAAAGAAGAAGCTGTGCAGAAGACCTTCAACTAACCATCAGAGATGGTTTAGAACGGGAGAACACCTTGATAGAACCAAGGCTGTTCTGTTTTTGACTAACCGGACAAAGAAAGAATCTCAGATGATGACAGCGAAGTCCGGACGCTAGAAGAAGGGATTAGTTCACAAGAGAGCGACGAGCCTAGTGGAATGAGGGTGAACTGGAGACGGACGCCGGCGTAAATCGATGAAAAACGGCGTTTAGATCTGCGCCGATTGAATGACTTTCTCGTAAATCTGATCTGGAAAATGGAATCAGAGTGAGGAGACGATCTTCCAGAGGAAAAACGACGGCCAACAGATGACGGAGTGTGGCGTCGGACGGCTGTCGGCGGACGTCGGACGGCGATGGTAAAGATGAAATGATGAATGAAGAAAAGATGAATGAAAACAAAAACACCTTGAAACCAAGAGAGAAGCGGGAGCTTCTCTCACTAGGTTTGAAATTCAAAAGGTAGATTTTAAACTATTTTCAATCCTGTGGTTCTCATAGCTCAAAGTCACTTGCAATCTGTAATCTTAAAGTTTCTGGAAAATCAATAATAGAAGTTTGAGCTTTGCAACAGTTGAGGCTATTTTTGTTCAAGAACCTTAGTATGAATTATCATCATACATTATGTCTCTGGCTTTGTTTGGTTGATGCTTTTGCTAGTTGGTTCCCACTTCTTAAAAGTTGCTTGAACCGAAAGAAGTTAAATAACAACTCATGATGGTTCTTGAAATGGCCAAGTAAATGTTACTCTAATTGCAACATGATTGGTTTATATATAAGTAAAATTGTGCATTTGTTATCTAAAAGATAATAACTATTATCCTTCAAAAGTATGTTGTTTCTCTTCTGAACACGCTTTTTGCTTTGCTTATGAAAGCAAGGCATGCAGCAAAAGTATGAACCAAACAAAGCTTAAAGAATTTAATTAATGATAGGTAGTTGTATGGTTTTTAGGAACGTGTTTAAAGACTATGAAGTTATGTTGATTTGAAGTTTTAATTGTAGTGCTACTAGCCCAGAGAATGGGTTCACAACTTTTTACTCAATGATTTATTATTTCAACAAGTAAAAATGCAGGCATAGTCAAATTACTCTGGACATTTTTAAGAACAGTATGCTATTGCGCAGATTTCTCAAGGATGACTCTTGTTTTTTGTAATTTCTCACGTCTCTATGCTATCAAGGTTATTAGTATCCTACATATTAAAATTTGTCCATTTAAATAGATGTGTTTTTTTAGGTACAACCAATCGCAACCAAGAAACCGGGTTCTGAAATACCTACACCTCAGTTTGTTGTTGTCGATACATATGAAAGAGATTATTCTCGCACGTTCTTTCAATCCACATCCTATTTACGAGCAAGGGGAGGTTTGTGAAATCAGAAAGATTCCTTTCTTTATTCTCAAAAGCTAATTTGGATGGTTCTTTTATTGTGATAAATCAATTGGTGTTAGCATTCTAAAAGTCTGTTCTATCATCTCCAGCCCGGGGTGAGATTGGAGAGTTTGTTGAGTATGATCTTGATAACGAGGATGAAGATTGGCTTCAAGACTACAACAAATAAGAAGATTCTTGCACCTGAAATGTAATTAGTAAATCTTGATTTTACTATTTTTTTTTCAGTTCAGTTAGATGTTCTGAGTAGACATTCACCTGATATTTCCAGCAAGATTGTTTTATTAACTCTTCCTTGTTTTCTTCCTTTATTCCTTGAGTAAGAATTGTGGGAAGCCATATAGAGTGTTAAAGTTGTCTAAATCTGAGCATGGAGAAGCTTATTTAGCTGATTTTATTTAATCTATGAATATCTAAAGAAGTGTTCAAAATTTATCTCACTTATTTAAACTGTATGGGGATCCAGTATTCTTTCACATGAATTTCTCAATCATTTGAATGATCTAGGACTTCTTTGAATTTTATACATGATGTTGTTTTAGTTGCATGAATCGAGTTTTTATATAAGAGATTGCTGATTCACTTGCTTTAACCAGCTATGAACTAGAAATATCCATCAGCTCTTTCTGCATGTAAGCACATTTTGATGCTTTCGTTTGTTTTATTACTTCAATTTTATACGGGTATGCCTGCCGAAAGCAGGCATAATTTCTTATTTGGTTTCTTCATGGCCAGCGAGAGCTGATTCTACTTGTTTTTTTTTCGTAAATATAGTGCTATATTAGATGGATGATTACCACACCAAGGGAAGGTGTTCTCATGGTCTTTGGCAGATTCACCCTAAATTTTATCTATTTATACAATCTCAAATCAGTCAAGTGTGATTTACTCCCATATCTGCTTATTTAATTCTGCAGTCGTGCTTGATAATGCAGGTGGAGAGTCTTCTTTTTAAGTTGGAGGTGTTGGATCATAAATCTCGTGAAAGAGCAGGAGTTATAACACCTACACTTGTTTCACCAATTGTGCTGTTGACAATGGATGCTGCTATGAGGTGATATTTTGTTTATTATGCAGAAGCTGACGGGTTAGGTTTTTATTTATTTTTATGTATCCCATATCTATGCTCATCACACCGTGGATTATATTAATTTTCAACATTTAGAGTTTCCATACTTAAAATGGCCATCTAATAGGCTTCAATGATCTTTATGAAATTACATTTGATAAGTGTAAGAGACTCACTTGATTATCTTAATAGAGAAAACCATCCTG